>NC_066305.1:5881184-6190720 GCF_905404315.1 Leptidea sinapis | reverse complement strand
ATACCAGTACGTCTTGAAATACGACGAACACTCGTAGAAGGTTCTTCTGTCACTTCGGCCAGTATTTGAAGTTCATCGACTCTTCTAGGTCTTCCCACGTTGTTTGCAGCTCCGGGAATTCTGCCTTCTAAATACGCGTTATTTACACGGAGAAAAATTCGATGATCCGGATAGCGGTCGCGATTAGGATAGCGCTCACGATACGTACGGGCTGCTTGCCGAGCGTTTGCATTACACAGACCGTAAATAAAATACATCTCAGCATATTCACGAGGAGTATAGGTATTAGGCATTTTATAAAATCCGGGCAAACAGTATCCAAATCACAAAGACAAACAAGGTCCAATTCAAGCGTCAGTCACCAAAAAAAAGAGTCGTAATGGTAGCGAAGTAAAAAACACGTGTGCAGCTACGAGCTATGAGCAAGTCTCTGATGAAACTAAGAATAATTTGAAAAATTAGGGTGTGGGGATCATAGGCGTCGGCCAATAGGACCCCGTAAACGAAAAAGGTACCTGAGCGAGAAAGAGATAGCATATTGTGTTATCTCTCTCTCGATAACAAAATAATTCTCAGAATAGATAGCGCTTAAATGTTTCTCGCAATTGGAGTCTAAAATTGGTTATTAAGTTATTTTTTTTGTAAAATGTAATATTGTTATACCTTTTTGGAATCAGTATGAACTGCAGATGTTTTTTAAATAATGGTCCGCAAGGCTGTCATACATTTTTTTTGCACTAGCTTGCTTCAAACATCACGTTGCAAATTTAGTTATTTGATATTTGCGCATGTTTTGGTTTTTAATTTTCAATTTGGCAATATTTATTCACAAAAATGGATTTAATTGTGAAGACACATGTTTCCTCAGCCACCTTAAGTTAAGAAACAGGGCAAAATAAAAATAAAAAATATTTTTTTTCAACTTTTGTGTTGATAAGGGTAGAATTTTCAAAATAATGCTTAAAAAATCATATCTTTTGAACTACTGGCCCTAGAACAGAAAAATTTGGTGTTTTCGATAGATGATGACCACCCCTATCACGGGTATCCCGTTGGTCCACTGATTACGGGACACCCTGTATTCAGGAGGTCGGTATCAGCGTGATGGCTTGGCCATCAAGAAGTCCTGATCTCAACCCGATTGAACACGCCTGGGATGAGCTTGGGAGGCTAGTCAGAAATCGCAGACCACCACCTACTACCCTCAGGGCACTAAAGCAGGCCCTGGTAGAAGAATAGGAGAATATTCCCCAACATCATCTCCGAAACCTAGTGTTCAGTATGCCGAATCGGCTCGAAGCTGTAATCAGAGCTCGAGGAGGCAATACCAGTTATTAAAAATTAAATAACATGTAATACATTTTAGTTGAATTTTTTTACACTAAACTAAAAATGTCTATTTTCATTGTTTTATCTTTTTTAAGATAAAAATGTTACTAATGTATAATTTTAGTTTCTAAGAATTAAAGCCTATAAAATTTGCAACAAAACGTTTTTAATTTTAAATCTCTACCTTCTATAGTTAAGAAAAAAAATTAATTTGATAAGTGTGATACTTACTTTTGCAGGCCAGTGTATTTTGCAATCTATTTATTCTTATATGTCCCTTAGGAGGACAGTAAACACAAATAATAGTCAAATTTCCACTACTAGTAGACAAGGACAGAGCAATGGTTTGAATATCTTCCTAAAAAGTAGTGTGTAAGATATTATATTTTAAATAAGGTTTAATGAGTATTGCTACTATTATTATGGTTATTAGAGTTTTTATTATAAATATTATATCAAGATATTTTAAAACTATTATCTTTAAAGCAAGTTTCATTTAATAAACATATATGAATAGACTTTTCATTTAAAAAGTAAGGGTTTTTTGCTATTTGCACATTGTATATTGTATCGAGCGATACGTAACTTTGATTGAGTATGGTATGGATCCATTATTTTAAATTTTTTATTAAAGCATCTTTAATTGTTGCAACAGTGGTAGGAGCATCATCATCTTTATTAGCCAGTTCCACCAATGTCTGTACTAGGGCCATCAGCACATCATTGTTGGCAACAATATGGTTTTTAATGTCTTGTTGTGTACAGACATACTTATCATTATTTACATTATCTACAATATTATTTACAGATTTATCTACAATTTTATTAATAAGTTTATTTATAATTTTATGTATAGGTTTATTTACAATATTATTTACAAATGGTTGTTTGGGTGTTGAAAGAGGGGGGAAATCTAATTCTTTTCTTGTATTTAAATTCTTAGGTGTAGCACTTATATATATGTTACTTTTTGTTTTTTTTTCCATAATTTTCTTAATTTTAACTGGATATAGTTTGGAGATTGCTAAATGAGATCCACTGCAATTTACACAGCAGATTTCATTAGGTTTATTACATTCTTTAAACAAGTGATCACCTCCACATATGGAACATCTTTGCTTACTGTTGCAAATTTTTGCAGAGTGGTTGAATTTAAAGCATTCAAAACATTGCTGTAATGGTGGAACATATTCAAATATCCTATAAGAGAATAGATCGTATTGAACATTATCGGGTAACAAATTAGATAAAAAAGTTATGGTGACAGTCTGTAGTGGGACACGCTCTGTACCAATTTTCTTTGAAAATCTTCTTATAGCTATTATTTCGTAAATGGAGCGTAATCTTCTATAAAGTTATTTGTTTGAGATATTGGTTGGAACAAATCTTATGACTCAAATTTTTTCTATTTGAACAGCTGGAATAAATGCCCTCATGCCATGTTTAGTTAAAATATTACAGTTATTAATAAAATTATTGGCTGTATTACACTGTTTAAAAATAACAGCTATTTTACTTGCGTTGACACGCTGTATAGCCGGCACACCTTTAATATCATTGGCGAAAATGTGGTTTAAATAAGTAGGGCTCTTGTTGCCCAGTTTTTCATTGCTCTGACTCAACGTAAACTTTTAATTCTGTATTTATTGTGTTTTTGGGGTATAGTCTTTTATAATTGGGTTTATAATAGGGTAAATAGTCCTTCTCACCGCCTCCACCATCACCATCAACATTTTTTATTTGGTTGTCCTCGGACCGAGGACGTTTTAGTGAGGTGGGCGGGTTATACCCGCCCCCCTCATTTCCCTCCATCTCAGCAGCCACTCACTATATTATTATTTATTTTTAATAGTAAAAGAATGAGAAATACTTGAATTATTAATATAAAATTCAAATTCAAAAATTTTTGTAAACCGCTCCAATTGAGGTTCCCGCCAAAAGTCTTTTTTTTTTTTGCGCCATTTATTGGCCTGCACGGTTTGTGCGTCAGCCACACAAAAAGGTGAGGAAGTGTGTCATTGGATTGAGAATTGGAACGGACTTTGGAAAAGGATCAGGTAAATTTAGTATATAAGTACATTAATGGTTATAATTCTATATCGTTAAGAAAAATAAAACTAGCTTAAATTCTATATACATCAATATTTATATTAGATAAAAGGACAGAAATTGAAGTAGGAAAAGGAATTTTAATGTACAAAAGCGAGGAAATATAAGCGGAACGGTCATGTCGAGGACAGGCAAAGAATATTTATTTATTTATTATATACAGACACTATCACATAATATTACATTATATTTGGTTCCTACACTAGGCGTAGCCTGTCCTGTAGGCAACCAATTTACATCCTAAGGTTAACAATATGAACCGAAAGGTCAAATAGTGCACTCTGTATATGTGTGTGTGTACACGTGTGTGTCTCTGGGTGTGTGTATGTGTGTTTGTGTGTGAGGGTGGGTGTGAGTGAGTGTGAGTATCTGATTAATCATGTTACAAAGTATTAACATTATATGAATGCTAAGCTATCACTTTAAGAATAGCTTCCATGTCTGCATAAGTGAGTGTGTGTAACCATCTCTGTATTTTAAATTTGACCTGATGGACCGAGCAATTTTTAATAGAACATTTTAAATTTACCTTGTTGTATATATATGTATGTAAGAATGGGCTAAATCTACTAGCAAATGTTGTATTTACTATTGGTGTTGGAATCTTGTACGAACGGCTATCTAGTAGGTTTTTATAATTAGGCAAATTCAAGACCTCCTTATGCATGCTTGTCATAACACGCAAGATAAATATACCTCGGACAGAAAGAAGTTCTAAGTCTTTATATAGTTTATGTGTTGGGTATCTAATACGTTTTTTAAAAATCACTTTAAGGACAGCTCTCTGTGCTCTTTCTAAGAGTATCATGTGTGAAGTAGCGGCCCCTCCCCATACGGTGATACAATAAGATAATACAGATTGACCGATTGCAAAATAAATGGTTTTTAGCAGATTTAAAGATGCCGAAGCGCGAAAGTTCTTAAAAATATAGATCAGCTTGCGGACTCTTTTCGCTGTTGTATTAAGATGTTGCTTAAAGTTTAAGTTTTCTTCCATGACGACTCCTTAGTATTTTATATGAGTAGTTCTACTTATACTATTGCAAGAGCAAGGGCCAGATAGAGCAACAGGACATGTGTGGACTTTAATATCAAAAATGTGGGAAGGGGATGAAGTTTTCGTTTTATGGAAACAGATGTACTGTGTTTTAGTGAGATTTAAGGTGAGAAGATTATTTTGTAGCCAAGTTGCAATATTCCTCATTCCTTGTTCCGCTGTGTGTAGTGCAGTATCCCAGTTTTTCCCGTAAAATAAAAAAGCTGTATCATCGGCATAACAGATGACGTCAGAGCTGGATACTTTAGTTTTGATGTCATTTATATACAAAAGGAATAACGTGGGGCCTAATATACTTCCTTGGGGGACGCCAAAATCTATTGTACTTGGATTGCTTTTCTTATGATCCACTATAACACCCTGAGTTCGGCACATTAAATAGCTTTTGAACCAGTTCAGGCAATTACCTCGAATACCAAGGAGCTCAAGTTTTCGTAAAAGTATAGGAATACAGACTGTATCAAAAGCCTAGTCGAGGTCTAAAAATACACCGATACATGCTTGCTGCTTATCTAGTTTGGAAGAAATAATTTTTGTCACTAAGTCTACAGCGTTTTCCGTTGATTTTTTAGTGCGAAACCCGAATTGTCTGTCAGATATTATTTTATGTGCGTCAAGAAAACTTGTCAATCGCTTGTGTACTAGTTTTTCCAAAATTTTTGAGAATGATCCTTATAAAGAAATCGGTCTATAGTTCGTAGGATTCAATTTGTTACCCGACTTATGAATAGGAACAATTGCAGCCATTTTCCAGGCAGTAGGAAAAATGCCTTGAGATAAACTTAGATTACATATGCTCGTCAGGGGGGGAGTAATATATTTTTTGCTAATATTCAAAAGGCGGTTTGATATTCCATCCAGTCCAGGAGCACTGTCAAGATTAGAGTTACTTATCAAGGATTCAATTTCTCGTTCATCAGTGGGTCCTAAGAAAAATGATTGCGCTGGAGTATTTTCGAGTATTATCTTACTAGCGAGTGAAACTTCTGTTTCATTGCATGCTGTGAGTATCTTGTTTGCAAGAGTTTTACATATGCCTGCAAAATATTCATTGGAATAATCCAGAGATTCCGTTACAGTATCTTTAATATTGGTGAGTTCTAGTGGTAGTTGATTTATTTTCTTGGTGTGGGAAATTGTTCTTATACTCTTCCAGAGCTTTTTAGGGTCGTGTTTGTTTTTTTCCAATTCAAATGACTCATGTTTGTGTTTTAGTTGTCGCAAAAGATCATAGTAAAAATTTCGATAACGTGTGTAAATGAGTCTGACCGTGTTATTGTTGGGATTATTACGTAAGTGTAAATGTAAGCGATCTTTGTGCCTAGCACACCTAATTAGACCAGGCGTCATCCAAGGCTTGAAAGTAATTCTGGATCGACTTATTCGTTTCTCTTCTAAATGTTTGCTTAAAATGTTTGTTAGAATAGTATCAAAAACAGATACTGCTTTGTTTATATCAATGCTATTATAGACTTCTGTCCAGTCAGCCTGTCTTAATTCTTCTACAATGCGCTCTAGATTATAATTCTTTGTGAGTCTGCAAGTTTTATGTTGTTTAGTGTACTTAGTTACTATTCCGGCAATTACAATATCATTATCTGTAATATCTGATTTGTAAATAACTGACTCCGAGTGGTACTTAGAAGTTACGTGAATGTGATCTAGGCACGAATTAATTCGTGTAGGTTTATTTACGATAGGCTGAAGGTTTAGCTCTGCTAACAAACACAGATATTTCGCGCAAGTAGCCATTTGACTATCATCATTAGAGCAAATATTAATATTAATATCCCCAGCAACAATTACACAACGAGCATCTTTAATATCTTGGATTACTGTAGCTAGAGAATCTAGAAAAGGCGATGTATTTATAAATGACGGCGATCGATATAGGGCTAGTACGACAAGTTGATTTTTTAAAGTAATTTTTAAGCAATTTGCATCTTCAAAAACGGGCTCATCAACTTGCGGTGACCAACGTTCATTTACATAAGTAACTACGCCTCCTGCTCTATTTATGTATTTATTAGTTCTAAAAAAATTGTATCCCTCTATTTGGGGTATGGTAGAGTATGTATCCAGCATTCGGTCAATACTATAACGTCAAAGAGCATACTAAATCTAGACAGGGTCACCAAAAAGCTATCGAAATTACGTTGGATACTTCTGATATTAAAGGTCAGAATTTTAATATCAAATTTAGTGTTAACAAGAGTTCTACAACAGTCAGGACTATGTGCAATATGGCAAAAGTCATCGGGCGTATCGAGTTCTCTAAGAATTTCCGAATTAGCCATTGTCATGGTTATCAATCATAAGATTTGGAAAAATATCCATACTGAACGTTTGCCAAGATAGTCCAGATGTAGTATAATATATAATATGTAATTTACTTTAATTTACTAGTTCGGTTAAGTATTTATGAGAGATATAACAGGTGAAGTGAATATTTAAATGTGATAAAACAGTTGGTGTTTGGAAGGTAGCGTGAGTGTTTTGTGTTGTGTTATATGTTGTGGGTGTGTTTCGTGTATAGTTTGTATTGAAAAAGTAATTAAAAAAATAAAAAGCCAAAAATAAACTATGCAAATCAAAAGTACATAAAGATATATGATTAAAATCCCCAACGTCATTGCCACACTCACATATATCACTAGGCAAAAGGTTAAGCGTTGCCAGATGCAAGGGAATGCATGCATGGCCCAGCATGCTCATACGAATCAGAGTCGAAGTGGTAGCTTTACCAAGCGTCAGATTTGAAAACCACGGTTTAGGAGGTATATCCACCTGGATCGTGCTGTAAAGGTCGAACACCTTTAGTCTGACTTGAAGAACGCCACATATGTGTCCAAGAGTTCAATAACTGGGATTTAGGAAGGAGGGCCAAATCGCAACAAAAGTTTTGGTATGGAACCAGATCTCCGTCATTGACCGCAGCTTTGGCAAGGCTATCAGCCTTGGTATTGCCAAAGATTCCTGAGTGCCCCGGAATCCAAGCAAAGGAAACTGTGTAATTTTTGCTACAACATTGATACAATAAATCACGACATGCAATAATGACTGGATGATTGTTACTGCTAAAAGGAAATCTGTCCAAGGCTTGTAGGGCACTTTTAGCGTCGGTAAAAAATATTGTATTTTTTAATTTCATGATTAAAATGTATTCCAGAGACTTCAGCAGACCAAAACATTCTCCAGTAAATACTGAAGTCTCTGGAGGCAATTTTATTTTCTGTACAATGCCAAACTGTTGATGAAAAATGCCAACTCCCACACACTTCTCAGGACCGGGTTTGGAAGAATCACTAAAAACTAAATGGCAATGTTTCCATCGGCTGTCACTGTCAATAATATCCATAAAATTTGGCATTGGCAGAAGGATCTTGTTTACAAACACCAAAGTCAAACAAAAAAAGATGGATTTAAAGTTAATGCATCATAGTTAACACAAAATATAGGACGAAATTGTGATCTATGTGTTGGAGCTTGAAGAGCTAAGTATTTTTGGAGACTAACAATAAGGCATGGCGGCGATTTATGAGCCCAGTACGAATAATCCATACATTCCAACAGAGACCGTAACTTATAACTTATAAGAGTATAAACTTGAAATGCTCTAAACAGGAACCTTTCACAAAGAAATTGACGTCTGAGGTGCTGGGGGGCTTCAGAACATTCCACCTGCAAAGCGTTAATAGGGCTCGACCGCATAGCTCCCGCAATTATTCTCAGAGCCTTAGACTGGATAATGTCTAACTTATGGAGAGCTACTGCATTACAGGGTTCAAGTATAAATGTTCCATAGTCTAAAATGCTTCTTATTAGAGCATTATATAGAAGCTTTAGAGAGAAAGGATGGGCGCCCCACCAAACTCCAGAGAGACAACGCAGTATGTTTATAATCTTCTCACATTTGGCACTTATATAGTAGCAATGAGGGCTTCCTGTAAGTCTTGAGTCTAAAATTACCCCAAGAAATGTTGCTTCACTTTTAGTGGGAACTCTAATGTTATTATAAAATACAGATACTGCTGGAGGAAGTCTCATACGTGAGAATAAGACTATAATACTTTTAGGAACCGAAACGCTTAAAGTGTTATTGTCAAGCCAGACTTTTAGTAACTTAAGGGAATGTGTCATAGTATCAGACATGTTGTCTACAGAATCACCAGACACATAGAGGAGTAAATCATTTGCATATTGGAGTGTGTTAACTTTACCCTTAAGGGAGGCTTCCAGATCATGAGAATATATATTCTAAAGTAAAGGACTTAACTTTAGCCCTGAGGTAAACCTTTCCAGGCAATATGGGATTGGTAGGAGTCTCCTGATATTACTTTAAGCATTCTACCAGAGAGAAGATTGATTGTGAAGTTTATAAAAATTTGTGGGATATCCAAATTAGTCATTTTTTGTTTCAGAATTGAAAGGTTGACATTATCATAGGCTGCCGACACATCTAAGAATGCCGCTAACACAGACTTATTGTAAGAAAAAGCCAATCTTAAGTCTGTCATAAAAATACTGAGACTATCCATTGTACTCCTGCCTTTCCTAAATCTAAACTGGTTTGGCGATAGTAACCCCTTACTCTCAATAAACCATTCTAGTCTAGTTTTAATTAAATGTACAGAAATTTTGGAAATAACTGGAGCTAATGCAATTGGTCTGTATGATGATGGATCATTAATCGGTTTGTTGGGCTTGTGTATTGGGATAACTTCATGGATTTTCCATGATGGAGGAATATTACCTGATGTTAAGATTGAATTAATTAAACTGAGAAAATAAGAAAGGCAGGAATCATTCAGTTTTGAAAAAAGGAATATGGAATTCCATCACAACCTTAGTAACTTAGTTTTGAAAGAACCCCTTTGAGTTCTGAAAGGCTAAAGGAAATGAATGAATTGCTACTATCATGCTGGGGGAGGAGAGAAAGCTGTAAGTTAGAAGACATATTATCTATAGATGGGACAAATGGTGGAGCTAATCTGTCAAGAAACAAATCAACTGTACTGCTATCCATAAGAGGAGACCTTGGAGGTTTAAAAGAGGATCTGAATCTACGAATATTTTGCCAAACTTCAGATGGAGAAATGTCTGGTGAAATTGAGGCACAAAAAGATTTCCAGCCATTGAATCTTTTTTGTTTTAATAATTTACGTGTTTTAGTTATAATATTAACCAAAGGAAATCGCATATGAGATTAGACGACTGACTTCCAACAAGGCACCTGGATTTGATTTAATTACTCCCACAGTTCTTAAAAATCTTCCCAGAAAATGCATAACATTTCTTGCCTCACTCTTTAATGCTACCATGAGAACTTCATATTTTCCCATAATCTGGAAAGTATCGGAAATTATTATGATTCACAAAGCTGGAAAACCTCCTCATGAAGCTTCATCATTCCGACCAATAAGTTTAACTCCAGTGATATCAAAATTATGGGAAAAATATTTTTAGTCCGCTTGAATGAACTCATGGTAAACTGCAACATCATTCCAAAGCACCAGTTCGGGTTTCGGAAACAGCACTCGACAATTGAGCAGATGCATCGGGTTCATCACGAGATCAGACGCTGCTTTGAAATGAAACTTTTCTGCTCTGCGCCATTTTTAGACGTTCACCAAGCATTTGACAGAGTCTGGCACAAAGGGCTATTGTGCAAAGTTAAAGACAAACTTCCACACTCTCTCTACCTCATCATCAAGTCCTACCTGGAAGACCGGCTTTTCCAAGTGAAACAGAGAGATGCTAGATCTACGCTACGAAAAATTGAAGCCAGCGTTCCACAGGGTTCAGTACTTGGTCCCGTAATGTATAGCATATTTACTTCAGACTTACCGGTATCTGAAGACGTCACCGTAGCAACATATGCCGATGATGTAGCCTACCTGGCAAGCGATGAAGACCCAGCACAGGCTAGTAATAAGCTCCAACACCTTTTAGACGAGACCCATGCATGGATGAATAAATGGCGCATTCGGGCAAGTGCTCAAAAATCGAACCACATCACCTTCTCGTTAAGAAGGGGAAATTGCCCTCCTGTCAAACTTGGCTCTGATGTTCTACCAGATTCTGAGAAAGTGAAATACCTAGGCTTTAACTTAGACAGAAGATTCACCTGGATTTCTCACATAAAGAAGAAACGGGATGAAATTAATCATAGGTTCCGAAACCTTCACTGGCTCATGGGTAGAAACTCTGTCCTGTCTACTGACAATAAGCTTCTAATCTACAATGCTGTATTGAAGCCCATCTGGACCTACGGAATCCCACTGTGGGGCTCTGCCAGCAAAAGCAACATCATGCTCATCCAACGTGTGCAAAACAACATCATGCGTACCATCACAAGTGCCCCATGGTTTTCCAGAAATGACGAGATCCATCAATATCTTGGCGTTCCCAGTGTTCAGTCGGAAATTGATAAATTCAAAAGGAAATACGCTGATCGCCTCTCGGTTCACCCAAATACCCTGGCTAATGATCTCCTAATCCGTCCCAGAGCGATGAAAAGGCTGAAAAGGAAGGATGTATTATAGGAAGGCAGATGAGACACTGGTCTCTTCGGTCTAAACGTCATACTCACCCAACTCATCCGCTTATTAGTCTTGTGACTGATCGCAGATCCGACTTAGATAAAAAAAAAAAGTTATAATATTACAAAGAACATTAAAATTTTGTGATGTAGAATTTTCTCTGTAATTTTTTTCAGCTATCTTTCTCTCAGCTATCGCAGCAGAACACTCACTGTCCCACCAAGGAGGTGATGGAATATACCCATTGCCATTATTATTTTTAATAGGAAAAACTCCTGTAGTAGGGCCTGTGTAAAAGCTTCATTACAAAGATGATTATTGCTATCATTTAGTGGAGGTATGGTTGATAAATTTTGTTGAACTTTATCTCTATATAATGACCAGTTAGCATCCTTAAGTTTATATTTTAACCGGGAAGAAGACTTTGACATCTTTTCGCTAATTTTTTGAGGAAATGATACAATTAGTGGAAAGTGATCACTTCCATATGAAGACGATAGAGGCCACCAGTTTAATGTAGGGGCAAGGGAGGGACTACACAGGGTTAGGTCTGGTGCACTAATACCCTCATGGGGCTGTGACCTTCTAGTAGAACAGCCAGAGTTTAGAAGGCATAAATTATTATCATCTAAGATGTCTAAGATTCTAGCCCCATAATGATCAGACTTAGAACTTCCCCACATAGAATGTTGTGCATTGAAATCTCCCATGGCCAAAATAGGGCGCGGGAGTGAAGATAGAATGCTACAAATATCATCAAAGACTTCAGTGGAAGGGTGAGGTATATACATATTTACAAAACAAATATTATGTACACTAGCAGCAATAATGGAAAATTTATCACTGTGATTAGGGATAGGTATGTGGACAAAGGGCACACCTTCTCTAAGAATTAGTGCAACTCCACCATACCCATCTGTTCTGTCTTCTCTAAGACAGATATGTCCTGGAATTCTAAAATTGAATCCGGGACGAAGCCAAGTCTCTTGAAGAGAGACTGCAAATGGTTTGTAACTATTCAATAAATAAATTAGGTCACTTTTTTACTATTAATACTCCGGCAATTCCACTGAATCACTAGAGACTGGTTTTGTGGATGGTCCTGACTGGCCATGATTTAAAAAACTTTTCAAAGTAGCAGCATCGTTGGACGGTATTTTAATTATATTAGATTGTGAAAGGTACTGAATGATAGAAATGATGAGATCCTTTGTTATTATTTCTGACAAATCATTGTAATTTTTGAGACAACCTGTAGAAAAGGAAGAAATGTTGCTGTAATCTTGGATAAGCTCTGCATGCGCTTTTTGATCATATCCCTTACTAGCATTTCTGGGACGAACTTTGGGTTTCAAGAATACTGTTTTCCTATATGACTGTGTGGGACTCTTAGAAAGGCTTGTTAAATTATTGGGGTTGGAATAAGTAATAGTTGGACCAGTAGGGGCCGATGAAGCAGAAGCAAGAACGTCAGCATAAGATTTCGAAACTGGTGGATGGACTTTACTGGATTCTGAATAAGATATGGAGTTTCTAGCCATTGTTTCTTTAGTAGCTTTTTGTCTAGCATGCTCCGGGCACTTTTTGTCTGTTGCGAAATGGGAACCAGAACATAAGATACAGACAGCATCATTCCTTTCAGTCTCACAGCTTATACCTGAATGGTTGTCACCACATTTGTAACACCTTGGAGTGCCTCTGCATTGCATTTTGGTGTGACCAAAACGGCAGCAATTAAAACATTGCAGCGTGGGGAAAATATAAAGCTCTACAGATAAGGAGTTGAAACATATAAAGACCCTGGGAGGTAACACCTTCCCGTCGAAGGTTAAAACTACGGTCCCAGTTGGAATGAACTTGGGTGTCTCTCCATCATATACCTTTCGGTTTAATCTCCGAACTTTCAAAATGCTTCCACAGTTCTGCGGAAGCTCAATATTTTCTATAATATCTTTCTCATCCCAGTCACATGGCACACCTCTCACAATTCCCATGCGGGTGATAGTGAAGGCCGGAATAAATGCTTTGTATTTATTAACATCAAGAGATTTGTGATCTAGAAATGTGTTAGCATCCTGAAATATTTTAAATTGTAAAGACAACCTATTCCTTGGAATCTTTTTGATGCTTCCCTCTACAATGTTTTTTATCAAACTTTTTTTAAGGAAAAATCCAAATTGTACTGGGTGAATAGATCCGGTTTGATTTGGTTGTAAGATTTTTTGAACATGGACAACATAAGGCGCAGGGTCTGACGCGTGGTAAAGTAACCGAGCAGAACGAGGGTTACTTGTGATATTATTAGACTGAACAGCCTCATTATGGTGGATTTCAGTGTTTTTATCATTAGGCTCAAGCATGTTAGGAATAACATTATCCTTCAAATCATTGGGGGAGTGTTGGGAATCTGATGGACCCTTATATCTGTGATTTTTTCTCTTCCTTTGATTTCTATCTGAGATTCTCTTTCTTTTAATTGATTTCGTGTTTTCCGAACAGTCCGTATCTATAATTGAACTTTCCGTTTCCATTCCCGACGCATCTATTGTGACTACATGAGACACCTGGAGGGATGCCCCTCCAGGGTCTTCGGGCTCCAACATGGACGACAAGAGAAAAATTCTATTTACATATAATACAATAAAATGACCTACCAGGCGAAGAAAAAAAAAACTAAAACTATAAATAATAAACACTAACTACTTATATATACACTTTACAACTTAACTGATCCTATAATATCAAATTAATTTAACTTTCAAAAGTTTTGCCAAAAAGGACGTCCGCCTACTTCTACACTTCCCGCCTTTTTCCCAAAAGTCTTTTGTTAATTTAACATTAGCACAAAACAAAGAGGATGTAAGTACTAAGTAATAAGAGGTAAAAATTAAAATTTATTTTAGTATGAAACGTGCAATGAGATTTGACATAAGTTTGATGCAGTAATTTCATTATGGCGAAAAGAAGGTATATTCTGGCTAAGTTTGAAAGCGATTTCGGCTATCTCCGTTTTTTACAAGATTATAGCCGTCATCTGTCAATCTATAAATAATTACTGGACGTTTCTTACAATCGAGTGAATCGCTTTTTTCTTAGAGAGTTTCCCTAGGCTGCTTAGAATATCAACCCTACAATATTCTAAGCTAGGCTGGCTCAAAATTTTATTTATCTTAGCAACTATATTCTACAAAAGGTATTTTTCGTGCTTATGGATCGATGGGAAGTGGGATCTTAAGCCAGTCTTTACCTAGCTACAACGTGTTGAATACTAAATTTACATGTACGTGTAAGACTAACCACATGTTTTGTTTATTATTATTATATATTTTCTCATCTGTATGTATTTAATCAAACCCTCCCTAGCTTCACACTGCTTAGTATGTGTAAATAAATTGAATTCAAAACCACACAGGACAGTGTAGGACATATGAAAATAAGGGGGTTCTGAAGTAAGATTTATGTAAAATTCCAATATCGGCTTAAATATTACAGCTATTTGTTACTATTTTAAATAGAAATGGTATCAACCGCCAAATCGCCAGTAAAAATCTTTTGTTTCTGTAAAACAATGGTTAAACTGATTGGACAAGCCAAAACATATAATTGGACATAATTATTTTATCGAAAACGCCCAGTCTGATGTGTATTTGTGCGTGCTCTAGTATGAAGTTTAACTACTGTTTTATTACTGTACTGTGCCTAATTCCATAAAATATGTATTTCCAAATCGAACACTCATTGTATCGAGTATTATCTAATAGGGGTATCGGTTTTTAATAGATGAACTCAGATCTCTTTAATAATTATAATTATCTTCGAAGTTAAAATTTATTGCTTTAGAGCATTAAATATTAACAGGCTTAATATTTTTTTCTGGGTAACAGTTTATATTACCTGCCATAACTTCTAACACACTGAGCGACAGCATCGCAGTTACCGTTGCAAGTGTCCTTTGCTATCTAAAATATTCTAGAAAAGAAAGAAAGAAAGAAAAGAAATTTCTTTCTTTTTCTCTTTCTTCTTCTAAAATATTTAATTTATTGTCTTGCTGTTATTAGATATTTAATAAGTATTTGTTTGAATAAAATACCTTTTAAAGGATGACAGCGCGTGTACTTTCTAATTTTTTTTCTGAAAAAAGCTATTTTCAATCATATCACAAACAAAGCAGCCATATTTTGTTACCGAAAAAACCACAACTGCACACAATGAAAAATATCGTTACACCAAATCCATGACTTAAAATTGATGAAACTGTAGGCACCACTGACATTGGGCATGTAATAATAAATGGTACTTTAGAGACTGGCGTTTGGAGATTTAAAAAAACAACTGCTTGAGTAGTATGAAGACTGTCATTTTTTATGGAATAGGAGGACAAACGAGCGTACGGGTCACCTGTTGTTAAGTGATCACCGTCGCCCACAATCTCTTGCAACACCAGAGGAATCACAGGAGCGTTGCCGGCCTTTAAGGAAGGTGTACGCGCTTTTTTTGAAGGTACCCATGTCATATCGTCCCGGAAACACCGCACAAGGAAGCTCATTCCACAGCTTTGTAGTACGTGGAAGAAAGTCCTTGAAAACCGCACTGTGGAGGACCGCCACACATCCAGATGGTGAGGATGATATCCTAACTTGTGGCGTGTCGTGCGAAGGTGGAATTCGGCGGCAGGAATCAGGTTAAACAGCTCTTCGGAACACTCCCGTGATAAATGCAGTAGAAGAGACACAATGAAGCGACGTCTCTACGCAACGCCAAGTGATCCAGCCGTTTACAGAGCACTTGGTCCCCGACAATTCGAGCTCTGCGTTGCACGCGGTCAAATGGATCGAGCTGATACTGGGGTGCACCAGACCAGAGATGACAGCAATACTCCATGTGTGGCCGGACCTGCGCTTTGTAGAGCGCTAGTATGTGGGCCGGCTTGAAGTATTGCCATGCTCTGTTAATGACGCCCAGTTTCTTTGAAGCCAATTTGGCTTTGCCTTCCAGATGACCACGAAATAGGCAATCGCTCGAGATTTCGAGACCCAGTATTCCGATACTAGGCTTTGAGGGAAGTGTTATCGAAGAGCGGTGATACGACAAATGGGGTTTTTTTAGTGGGTTTACCACTAAAAAAACCCCAACCCCAGCGCAAACTTGAGTCTTCTGGGGGTTAAATTGGACAAGGTTCAATTTTCCCCTTCTCCAGAGAGGACTCGATAGAAGAAACAAGTTATTTATTCAGGGTAATCTGTTTAATTATTTATAGAATAAAAGCGTAAGACTTTCTAAGCTATACCATGTAATAAAAAATTGTGTAAACAATGTGGTTTAAAATCTGGCTGGTCAGATGCTCCCATCAGTCATCATCATAAGAGAATTTTCATGGCTAAATTATTTTTGGATAAAGAAAGGTAAGCACTTATGAACAAATAATAAGCTAATAAATAATGCTTAAAGTGATAGAGTATTGATTCATCTAGAGTAAAAAATTATAATATTATAATCTATCTATAGTGTTTGACACTTTTTTATCGATTGTCGATATTTTATTTTAAATTATTATTAAATTTATTTTTATTTATTTCATTTTTATGGTAACTATCTATATTTTTGATCAATAAGTTTATTGATATTAAAATAGTTTATAAGTTTATTAACCTTTAAAATCCTTTTAATTATATTAAAGTGTGGTTATGATGTGATAAAAAATATTTAAAGCATAAAACTTAGGGTCAACTAACTTCTGTTAATGTGTATTCTGTTATAATTTCAGATTCAGGACCCACGCCTACGACTTTATTGTAACATCTGAAAAATGAATACCAAAGGCTGTAAAATGAAACTACAACGCAAAACAAAACTATTAATAAAATATTAATTATGTTTATTGTTGTTTCTTTGAGATAACTAAAACATATCACTGAGTTAGAACTAGTAAGACTTTGCTTCGGTCCATATTTAAATAAACAAAAGAGAACTTTAAAATTAGACATTTTTTATATTAATTTACATATATAAATATATATATTAGTATATTATCGATAAAAATTTAAATGAAAATGAAATGAAATGAAAATCGATTTATTTCGGAAGAAAAACTGACACATTCACACAAAAAGTTAAAGAGAACAAAATATATGCTTAATCGAATACTTAGCTTACTTAACTTAAAACAAAAGCAAAACTTGGTGTGGCAGTGGTCTTCCAAAACTGGAGTCCACTCAGTTATAGTTGTGTCCATACACTATGAGCACAACACTGATTTTCAGTGACCCCATTGTGTGAAGTTTGGAGCTGAACTGACATATTTTTTAAAGTAAAATATAATTAATTGTGGCACTAAAATAATTATTATGAGAAAAAAAATATGATTAACAAAAAAAATGTTACTAAAAATAAATAATGACAATAACAAAAATAATAAAAAACGTATGTGTGTAAATATATAAGGAAGAAAAAATAATAATAAATATGAGAAGCTATTTTATATAATACAATGAAATTTAAACAGTGTTCACAAAGGCAGGAGATGTAGGGAGGTATTGGTCATTAATAAGTATTTTTTGTATTTTTTTCTAAAATTCGAGACTGTATATAAACCCCGTAGCGGTGGTCGTAAATTATTCCAGCACTTGGTGACATTGTACTTGAAACTTCCCCTGAAAGCCGCAGTGTGATGCTTGGGAGGACAAAGCTTACCCTTTCCAATGTTCCTTGTTATAAAATTCAACACCAAAAATTATGGATTGATTTTCCAACGCTATATATTTATTATATTGGCAGCTCTGATATTACGTCATTAGTTGATTATGTTGGTATCAAGATTTAGTACAATACAATACAAGCGACATTTCTCATTATTTTGTATGGCACTCCCGTCTCTTGAACGTAGTGTTTAAATTCTCTTTGTGTGTACTTAGAAAAGTGTCCAGGCCATAAAATCCAAAAAAAAAAAATTTTTTGAAAAGTGTCAAATATCAATTGGTGTCAATAATCAATAATCTAAGCCCGTGAAGAATGTTTTTAATCTTTACGATCTACCTATTCAGTATTCGTTCACGCTCAAGTTTTCTAATAAAGTATCGAGAAATATTTTAACTTTTTAATATATAATTCTTATTGAAATCAACTTGCCTAGTTTGCATAACCCAAATTTTACAGTAGTGGATTTGCCTTATTGTTTGCCATAATGTCTTCTTACGCTGAAATGAGCCTAGATGATATTATACAGAAGAAACGAATAAAAACAAGGTATATCACGGCCACTAGCTGCAAAATACGATAAATAGAATAATAATTAAAAAAAACTACCTTGATTTTAGGAAACCACTGCATAGGAATCAGTTAGCAACCCAAAAACCAAACATAGTGGATGCGAGAAATAAAATAATATCGATGAAGAGAACTCAAATAAGAGACGCGAGGGAAATTTTGTCTGATCTGGCAAAACAGAAGGATGCCAGAATAAAACTACAACAGATGAGATCAGTAAGGGTATGGATGTTTTATCTTTGTAATATTGCTCAAACAACAATATTTATTTTGATCCTGCACTTTTCTCAATTGGGTTAAAACAATGTACTACAATAATTAAAAAGTTTATGTTTGTTCCTTTGAATGAATAGGCAAATGGAGAAATATAATAAAACGGAAAGGTAATGTTTCAGTAAAAGTCTCAAATTTGAATTTATTCAAATATATTTATTTAAAATAATTAAAACAGAGCTTGCTCTTATATTTACTTCTACAACAGTCAACTTGGGTGGTCTCTTGTCATTAAATGAATGGGCAACAGCTGGCATTCATATGAGCAGACAACAACTATATAAACTATATAGTAAGAGATGATTATATTATCATGATGCAACTTTTCTCGGGTATGTTAAAAGTACTCTAAATTATTTAAAAATATTTGTTCTATTTTAAGTCATGCATATCAGACAAATAATTAAAATGCTCCAAACAAAATAAGGAAGAGTGAATGACCGCAATATTGAAAATAATCTATTTATAAACAATATAATAATTGAATCACAAAAGGAATTTGCTACTGCTTTTGAGATTTTTTTTTAATAAGCCAAATGCTTACTTCCTTTAACCCTCATAAGTTACTTCATATGAAACAACTAGCTGACCCGGCAAATGTTGTTTTGTCATATAAATTATTTTTAGAGTTAAACCGTTTCTTGGACATTGCAACATTACTTTTTTTCTAAAATAAATATTGTCTAAGTTACTCCTTATTGCATAAGCTACCTGCCAATAAATTTCCTGTCAAAATCGGTCCAGCCATTTCAGAGATTAGCCTGAACAAACAAACAGATAGACAGACAAAAATTGTAAAAAATGTTATTTTGGCATATGTACAGTTTATATGTTCATTTACATGTAGTAAAAAATGGTTCTTTCAATATTACAAACAGACATTGCAATTTTATTTATATGTAAAGAATTGGCTTTACTAGGGGATGTTCAACAAGTAATAACGGATGCAGGTGTTGAACTGATCAAGAATATTTTTGATGCCTGGGATGAATCACAGAATGCACTTGGTATCTGTTGTGCTTTATCAACATTATTATTATTAATTATATTATTAACCATATTCAACATTCAACACTGGCCAGGAAGCTTTGTCACTATGAAATAAAAGGAGAGCTTGAGTTAGTAAATTTTTTGTTGGTCATTGTATATGCTTTTACAACAAGATCCCAGATAATGTTTGAAACAAATGTATTAAGAAATTCAAATGAATTGTTAAAAATATTTGTGTGGTAAAGGTACTATAACTGACTTTCTTAATGGTACCACTGATTGGGAATTGAGTGACCGCCCACAGGCTATTAAATAATAAATTTTAATCTATGACTTTACATTGCAACCATATTTTATATAAAAAAAGGAACCTGATGAGTTTGTTGCGCCCCTTCTTCTCTTGTCTGAGGCATACCTTTTAGAATGGGTGGTAGTAATTTGACCACCTTTTTTGACAGCCAGATCTTTTTCTGTAACTAACAGAGGAGGTCTCATTGTACCTATTAATAGAGATTTAAAAATTGCATTTGTCTCCATACCTACTTTGTGTAATGTGTAATGCAATCAAAGCAATTTGGTTCTCTTTATCACCCTACTCCATTTTAAAATTGCAAAATATTGTACAATGTATTGGCGCCAAAATGAGAAAACTCAGTGAACAATCATATAAAAATGACAGATTCTGAATTCAAAGGTATACTATATTTGTTAAGTCTAAGTTATAATTTTCAGGGAACTGCTAAAAGTCCAATACCTCGGGTCATAAAAAATAAAAAACTGCCAAATCTTTTCATGAATAGAGATAGAGGTATGTATTGAATAATAAAACTTTATAAGTAGATAGAAAGAAAGATTTGCTTCTTCTATCAGATTAGAACCTGTAAATATTTTGAAAATTAATTTTGAATGAAATACTGTTATTTCTCTTAAACTTGATTTTATCAAATATAATTTAATAGTAATAATATTGTATGTATGTATGCTTTTCAGTTTTTTCAGATTTAACAAGACAGGTTGTATCTCAACCCCTCCAGAGTAGAAGTTATTCAGAAGACTATCGTGTAATTAGGCCGACAGCACACAGACCATTATGTAAGCAATATATTTTATTAAAATTACCTTTTGTTTGGGTGAGTGACTGACTAAAAAGTGGAGTCCTGAAAGGGAAAAATAAACTCCTTCATATACAGCAAATTGCAGTAATCTACAGAAAATTAAGCATTTATCAGCTTTGTGGCAAAATTCTGAGACATCTATTATTATTTTATGATTATCAATGATTTTAATTTATTTATTGGTAATGAACAGTGTTATAGTAATTATATAAACAATAATATAATTCATAAAGCCATAATAGATTTCTCATATTGTTTACAATACATTTACAACTAGCTGTATTATAGAACAACTGCCTTAAGTGGTTTTTTCTCTGTGTGTATTTTTGTGTTGGTGTGACAATATTTGGGTGTTTAGTAGATATGTATATATATTTTAAACAAATCAGTATGGCACTGCTTTAAACTGGTGTAATTTAATAATTTCACTTTTAATTTTAACATTTTCTAACATGAAGATATCTAGAATATCATAGTTGTAGTGTACTAACATCTAGTCTTAACAGAGTATGTGTGAACTATCATTGTCACTGTCACTACATTGACAGTGACGCAGTTGAGTGCTATAATATAAGGAATGCACAGTACAGAGGAAGGCCAGTTGTAATCGGCTATTGGTTGAGTGTGGACATGTCCGGGTGTAGTGCTACATAGTAAAGATCAGTTGTTTCACACGTGAGCAAACGAGGAACATTACAATAGTACTTATTGTAATTTCCTAAATTAACTTTTATTTTTGTCAATATTGCTACATCATTAGAATGCAAGGGCAAGGTTGGCTTAATAACTTTAAGTGATAAGAGTACCCTCTTGGGTTGTGTAACTATACATAGGTTGTAACTACAAGATAAATACAAGCTGTCCCCACAAACTTTGTATTGGAACATAAAATAGTAAAAAATATTCTAAGGGTTATAAAAAAAAGATTATGACCGATTTTCAGACCAACCACACATAAACTTTCATACTAATCGATCAAGCTGTTTTGGAGGAGTATGGCAAGTAACATTGTGACACAAGAACTTTCCAGAATAGATCCATTCCATATATACATAATTTTTTGTTTCTTAATGAAAATAAGAGACGAGACGAGCAGGACGTTCAGCTAATGGTAATTGATACGCCCTACCCATTACAATGCAGTGCCGCTCAGGATACTTAAAAAACCCAAAAATTCTGAGTGGCACTACAATTGCGCTCGTCACCTTGAGACATAAGATGTTAAGTCTTTGCCCAGTAATTTCAATAGCTACGGTGCCTTTCAGACTGAAGCTGAGTAATGTTTACACATTACTGCTTCACAGCAGAAATACGCGCCGTTGTGGTACCCATAATCTAGCGGGATTCCTGTGCAAAGTGGTAATGGATTTAGGTGATATGCAAAACAGTGCCACACAGAATTCTTGAAAAACCTATGGTTGCGAGAGACTTGCAGGATCTTAAACGTCTCAATATAATAGAAATTGTATGATGAAATTAAACGTTACTATTATTGTTACAGCCAATTTCGCACCTAAACCTATTGTAAGAACAATTTCAAATGACCTGGAAATTATTGATGATCCAATGACTGGACCAGAAGAGCACCGCAGCCCTAAATTGCCAAACCGAAAAGCAAGCCTTCAGCTAAAAATAACAGCACATAACAATAATCAAAGGTACGAATAGTTTTTAATTGTATTCACGTTCAGGCGCCCGGTTTCTGGCCACTTTAGATTTTGTTTTGGTTTTCTGGACCATTATGGTGAAGCCATTATTTACCTATCCAAGATTATAAATTTAACTATTATATGTTCAGGATCTTGTTGTACTCTCTAAAAAAGTTTCAAAGAAGCATGGGACATCGGTAATTCTTGTCATTCTGTGAGCCCAGTGTGCAGTAACTTTTTAGGTACATCCCTAAAATTTCCTGTAAAATACTATGCATACAAGCAGTTGAAACGTTTCTTTCTTTGCTATACTGTGACAACCTTCTAAAACAACTTTTTTAACCATTTCGAGGATGCTTTGAAATGCCAAAGCATATTCCATCACACGTAGGTTTAAATAACTTTATTCTCATTGAGACCTATTGTCACTTACATGAGAAATTAACATTTTAACAATTACAGTTGGTACTTACAAACAATGATTTTGGTTACCTACCAATGCAATGCTACCAGAATTCAACCCACTTATGTTATTGAAATGTTTCATAATTATTGAGTATATGCCTTTGGAGGCTCGCCTCAAAAGAAGTCAATGTTTTGGCATTTCTTATTTCTGAGGACAGGTCCATAATTACTTCTCACCATTGCTCAATATGACTAGCTCTTCGTGTAACAATTCTGGTTAATGTGAACTCTTTTATTTAAAACCTTGTAAATGAGTAAGCATTTAGTGTGTGTGTATAATTGCCTGATTGTCATAATTATTGTTTCTGTTGAAGTTAAGTAGGGATGAAACAATAGCTTTAATAGTTTATTTTGTGTTGTCCGCAGTTTAACTAATTTCGACTTTGCAGTACAACCCCATATTTCTATAAGATACAATAGGTGTGGTTTAACTAGGAAGATGTAAATTGTAAATCGGACACGGCGTGGAATAGATCTGACAATGCTTCGCAACATACCAATTAGAGATGATAATTTTGTTCTTACTTTATCGATATGTGGAATCCATGCCATATCACTAGACTAGACCTAGAGATCTCTCTTCTTTTTTTCTTGGATTTCTTGATTGTTTATCCTTAAATGTGTGAATATTTGAACAAGTGTACTTGAGCAGTATGTGCTCATAATCAAAGAATAACGTGTATTTGTACAAGTTAAAGTTGCGCAAGTAAATTACAATGTGTGTAAGGGACATAAGACAGCCCAATACAAAAGACAAGTTCGCATTTGATCATACTCTAAGTAAAGTCTGAGCCAAGGTTTAGTACACTCTATAGACCTCAGCCTATGTCTCTAGACACGGCTAGTTGATTTCTAATATTATGGACAATTATTTATTTCTGACCAGCAAGTTGAATAATATTAGTATTATGTTGCTGAAATTAATAACAGATGAAGCAGTTGCAATTTTTAATAATATTTTTCAGAACTGCCATCACAGCAAGAGACAAGAGCCCACCTAGACCACCGTCAATACTAAAAAAGAGATCCATGGCGGCTCTAAGAATGGATCAAAAAGAGGAATGTACTAACAAATCTGCACCTGAGTACCGCATAATTGTTAGCAATCTAGGAAATACAGTATCCGGTGCAGATATTAAGGTATAATAGTAATAATATTGACACACTTACACTTTTATAAATTAGTCATATATAGCCTGTGTTATGGGTTGCAAGACAACGATATATTTAATACAATATAATTACTTAAACATACATAAATACATCCATGACTCGGAAACAAACATCCATATTCATCATATAATAAGCTGTGGAATGAGCTTCCTTGTGCGCTGTTTCCGGGACGATACGACATGGGTACCTTCAAAAAAAGCGCGTACACCTTCCTTAAAGGCCCGTACGCTCGTTTGTCCCCCTATTTCATAAAAAAAAATTGCTTGGACCTACCGGGATTCGAACCCAGGACCTCTAGCTTAGTAGGTAGGATCTCTAACAACTCGGCTATACAGGTCGTCATATATATAATATTATGTTCTATATTTTGATAGGTATTTCTTATATTTTTTGCACAAAAAATTTACATAGTATACATACAGTGGCTTCACTATTATAACATATGTGAGGAAGAAATGTTAAGGGTTTTTTATATTTATATAGTTAATGTACTGTTTGTCTTCGATTTTTTTTTTACATTTTATTATAGCACATATTTGGATGTGGCGTCGTCCAAGAAGTAAGAAAAGCCGAATTGCGTCGCTCTCACAACCGATTTAGCAAATAGATTTATATATAAACTTTGATTTATAAATTTATGGCTTGCCCACGAAAACTAGAAGTAAAAGTACTTCTTAGTTATTTTGATGAATATTAAATATTTATAATTTAGATACTTACGTTGAAGGTCCTATTTAAATTTAAAAAAATATAATTTGTCCTTGTATGAGAATTCTGTGTATACTTGTCATAGGCATGTTTAAAATGGCTGGCATTTATAAGTGTACCCAAAAAAATTATTACCAAAACACTCACAGTTAAATATTTGGCATAGGAATTGTTTGGTGATGTTGGCGGTATGGTCGAATCTCGTTTGGTTCGACCTGGAACAGCTGAAGTATTGTACAAAAGTGTTGAGGACGCACAGAGAGCTGTGGATTTATACCACAACCGACAACTAGATGGACAACCAATGAACTGTCTCCTGGTTACACCCCGGACACCTGGTAATATAATAAGGTGAGTATTGATTATAAAACATAACATTTATTATAAATTCATTATCCCTATTAATTATACAAATTAAATTTGTAACCAAAATTTATAGAAGATGCGGGACTCGAACCCGCGATTGTCGGGTTCCGTCCGAGCGCTCCTACAACTGAGCTAACCGTCCGATTGACGCATCGAACGTAAATCTTGGTATGTCTTGTTCAACTCTCAGGTATTGGCTCCACCAACAGGATCTACTCTAGAGTTGATATCCTGCTCAAACCCAATAATTGCATATTAGGAAATTGACTTGAAATGTCGCTCTTTCGATAAACGCACATAATATGAATTCGAAAATCCAAAACACATTGAGAGTCAACAGTTGTGATTGTTCAACCCTAGATATACAGCGTGGTGCTATAATGGCGGCATTCAATGAAGACACGGATAGAGCTATCTATTTCCTTAATCGAGAAAAAAATCTAAAATGTAAAGTAAATAATTGAAATTTTTACATTTTCAAACAAACAAATTATATATTTATCAAACAAAATTTTAATCATGCTGTGGTCGCATAAGACGGCACGAACTAGGAACTAACACCGCGCAGCTACTAACTGTCTTATTCATATGACTTAGCGGGGATTAAAAACATCGCTAATATACGCTTGTTAAAAATAGTATTCATAATCGCATATTAAAACGCTCATTAACTCTTCGATAAAGCTGACGTGACTTATAGTAGCTAGGTCCCATCTTTAGGCTTAGCACGCACGCACTACGATTAAAGGCGAGCGGTTTAGATATAGCTTAAAACGCAAAACAACATACAACCTCGTACTGCGGTTGGCATTTTGCTTAATTTTATTCCAGTATCACCATGGATTTCTGGCAAGCAGCATGTGTTGCGGCTTTGGTTTTCAAAATAGAAAAAAGAAAACGAAAACAGCGCCGCCATGGGTACCTACTGGGTACACCCATTAACAGATCAAAGATATTTGAAAGGATATTTTTGCAAAATGTACAACGACGTGCGGCAGCATCCCGATAAGTTTATTAATTACTACAGAATGTCCATTGGTACTTTAGACAAATTATTACAATCTGTGGGCCAGTATCTACGATATTAAGACACTGCATTTCGTAAGGCAATATCACCTAAAGATCTATCCTCTGCGCTCGCCCAGTCGAGAATGAATAGAAAACCGAATGCGGTTAACCGCCGTGCGTGCGCCACCATACTTATACTATATGGGCACAAAAAAAACGTGCTTTTACAAACTGCGATCAAAATGTAGCACGTTTTTAAAATCAGTCACTGAAAAAAGTCGCTAAAGCGTGCGCTTGTATAGAAAGCTATGTGTTAATTTTTTTTTGTGTTTTCAGACTTAGGTTTAAAAGCAAGCGTTTAATCGCAGTGCGTGCTAAGCCTTAAACCTGTTTTAAGCAAAAAAACATGGCCGAGATCGATCAGCTGTTCGTTCTATTCTATTATATTCTTTCAAGTGGCTTCTGTGGAAGGGGCACCACAATTCGCCAATGTCACGTTTCAGTAGACCAACAAGCTTAGAGTGTGTCATTTGATCGGTGTAAACGAATTTACAAGTGATTATAGTAATGACCGGTGCCCAGAATCAAAACAGATTTATTTTCTTATTATACCTGAAACAAATATACATGCTGTTAGATTATAATGGACAAACACTGATAATATTACTTATATAAAACATTTATTGTGTTAGTTATCACTTAATATTATTTTGTTTAATATATTTACATAAAGTATTTACAAAAGGAGTGAAAACAAAGTTGAGGAGGCATTTCACGGAGGTGGGGCGGCGGATTTCAGGAGGTATAAAGTTGTACAAAGGAAGACTTCATTAAAGGGCAATTAAAGAATAAATGGTCTACATTTCCCTCATCAAGTCCACAGTCACATAGAGAATGGTCTCTAATTCTTAGTTTGGCTTGGAACCGGCAAACTGTTGATATTATTGATTTATTGGGGAATCTAAATTTCGAGAACCACGGTTTTAAAGGGATTACAGGTTGTATATCACCATAAAAGACGCCTTTAGAAGTTTTGGAAACCTGCCAGATGTTTGACCACCTCTCAAACATATTTATTTTCAATAATAATAAGGAATTTTATCGAACGTTCGATAGGCTTAAAACACGTTTTAACTAATATAGCTTTATACCTTCGAAAAGTGTTTTATTATGAATAAGGCAGTAAATCTCTTACAGGTGTTCCGAAAGGATAATGAAAATTATTGATTTATTTAGGTGAATAATGTATTTAATTTTAGAATATTTTTTATGGTTACAGTTAAGTTTCGATCATTAATTTATTTATATTTTCAGAAACAACTTGAAACCCGCCTTGGTCAGTAGCAACTCGAACGTCGAACCGGATATATCTACGTTCCATAAGGTGCTTTTTAGTAATTTTTAAGAGTTCTGTGTACTTGAAATTATTGTTCTTGTGGTCGTTCTTGCTTTTATTACTTTGTAACAATAGATTTACAAGTCTGTATTGGTCTTTTAAAGAAATAATAAAAGTTGTGTAATCTTCATGAATTTCTTAATAAGCTTAAGACTAATTATCATGTTTGAGTAAAATTTGAATTAGTAAAGTAACTGAAATATGATTATTTTGTTTGTTTATTACCTATTTCTGCCTGCTTATCAAATTCAAACAGCCAATGTAGTAAGTACATAAGCAAATAACAAATCTCAAAAATCTCATTAATTACAATAATTATTAATATTTTAATTTAATCTTGTTTCTGATATGCCCTGCCCATATTACAAATCAGAGCCGCTCAGGATTATTTAAAAACCCAAAAGTTCTGATCGGCATTAGAATTGCGCTCGTCACCTTGAGACAAGATGTTAAGTCTCATTTTTCCAGTAAATTTACCAGCTACGGCGCCCTTCAGACCCAAAACACAATAATGCTTACACATTAGTTATTCACGGCAGAAAAAGACACTGTTGTGGTACCCATAATCTTAGCGGCATCCTGTGCAAGCCTCTTACTGATAAATGCCCTTAGTCGCCTCTTACGACACCCTCGGGCCTGTGACTTCCTTATTCCTATGCCTCGGGGAAGCAAGAAGGGGAAGGGCAAAATGGGCTGTTAGAATATATCTAAACCATACATTATTTATCAATTCAAATTGTTATATTTTTGTTCAAATCGGATATGAAATCACTGATTGATCGTCAAAATCTACCACCCATCAAAAATTTATGCCTCACATCTGAGAAGAACGGAAACCCAAGAAAGTTTGTGGGTTTCTTCTTTTGTTAAAATTTGTGAAAGTAACTCAGTCTGTGTTTAAGCCAATGAAGCGATTTTAATTTGATTTTGTACAAAAATAATAGGTCAGGGTGGAAGTCTTTTCACATAATATAGTATGTATAAACTTTTAATAAAATCTCTTTAGCTGTACTATTTGTATCTGCAATATCAAATATATGTATGTATGAAGAGACTGGCAGACGGAGGTAGAGGGACTCTGGGAGACAGCCTGACCTCTTGCGACTAGGTCGTAGTGAATTCAGTGGAACTTCATTTTTTTTTGTATTGGATCTAATGGAAACCTGAAATAGATTATTTTGTTTTTTATTTAACTACACATTGCCCAACATTCTTACATCATGTTCCCTGTTTTATTATCAATCACAGGAAAACGTAAAAATGTCGTTTTCTACTTACCATACAAATATACCGTTGAAACTTATTAAAACTAATAATACCTGTTGTAAGTATGTTATTTTAATAAAATAAGGTTTAAAATAAATCATTACCCTATAACTTGAGTAAAACTATTATTGAATAAAATTAAAACAAAATGTTTGAAATTTACGTTGCCAAATGTAAGGCAAAAAATAAAAAACATCGAACTTATGTCGTGAAATTCCTACCTTACTAAATGTGTTGCTTCATATGGTATTTGGTTTGATAAATTAACCAAAGTTATATTATTCAATAAAAAGTAGATTAAGTTTCCTATCCTTCAGTATATAGAATATAAAGTATAGATACTGCACATCTATTCACAAAAGGGTTATGAATGTACGGTCAATAACGTGTGCAATCTCTGTTCATCTTCAATTTCGTGGGTGTCGTTCTGCAGAAATATCTCAAAGTATTACTGTGTAGCATGTAAATTTCAGTTTGGTGAAAAGAAAGAAAAAGTAAAGTTGATTAAAAAATTGAATGAGTTCTCTGTCATACGCTGAGTATTTCTTCTCCGCCTCTGAGAATTTCTTTGAGAAGTAACCGAGTGGTTGACAATTATTTTCGATATAAACACACAAACATCATCTACCTCATTGGATCATACCTACGTTGATAAATAACGTACCCATATCGCAGCTAATAAACCACACTCACCTACTTCACATCGTAATAACAAACACATATTTGTTCATCAAGACTTACATACATGCAGTCATGTGTTTATTAGATTCAGTAAAACCACCATTACAAACACCATATGAAGGACCGTACCGTGTTATCAAACGAAGCGGTAAAGTTTATACCATTCAGTTACCAGGTCGACAAACAAACATATCGATCGGCCATTTAAAACCTGCATATTTATTAAATGAAACTGAACAAAACAATACATTATATTCATTACCTTTACCTGTACAAGTTACCCAAAACCTTTCCGATACCATATCTGAAAAACATACCACCAATACCCGAAATACCACATTACCAGACCCTACGAACAACTTGACGTCCCAGCCTATCAAAATGTCAAGGACAGGCCGACATATCAAGTTGCCGGTGCGTTTCACTTGAAGGGGACTCCTGGTAGCTGTATCTACAACCAATAATATCAATTAACACAAATGTCTAATATCTAACTTGTAACGTAGCATTATAGATCGTAGAAATAGTAATCGTGCATAATAACTGTAATAAGCGTAACTGTAGTAGCTGCCGAATGATTCGTTCTGAAAAGAACATTTTATTTTATATAACGTAATATTAGCTCTGATAAGAACCATTTCATAATGCTGTACATCAACTCATAGAATCATACAGATCACCAGTAATAATCTCATCAATGTACGAGCATCGTCACGTTCTCTCGACGATCGCAGATATACTCACGTGATCAGTCATATGCTCCGCGTTACACAACCGCACAGCAAGGCCGAGCGGACTCGACTGACGAGTCACGAGTGAAGCGTCGGGACTCGGGGGTCGATCGCTATTCATGCAATTTTAATCAATGAGCAACAGCGTAGGTGCTGAATGCTCATTGACATCGTATGATCGAGGTTCGACGCGAGTTTACACAAACTGCGATAACATTAGTTTTAGAGCGAGATAGAACACAATATTATTCTCAATTCTTATTGAATGAAACGTTTTACTATTGGTTAAAATGTAAGCAGTAGTATTGGTGTGTATTTTCTGAACTTGTAAATATTTTTTAAGTAACGATTGTAATTGGATAACTAGTTTTAAGGATTTTATATAATATATCATGTAACATTTTAATAAATCATATCTTCCACATATTCCTCACAGTCAAGCAGTTGTTTTATTTAATAGCCAAACGCTCAGTCTCTAAAAAACCATAGACACTTACAAACAAAACCAATTGTTTTCCATGAAAATCCTCGTTTATTCCAAAATATATCTGTTTTTCAACTATTGTCGAAAGAAAGGTCTATGTTAAATAAAATAAAGCTACAAATCAAATAATTTACACTTATTATTATATATTGTTTCACTAGCTTTCAGATAAATTCACTGAAATCATCGCAACTATAAGCATTCTTTTGCTACACGTAAAATAACACGTATAGATACGTGCGCGCGGAAAAAGAGCGATTTTGAACAATTAGACAGCCCGTAACATAAAAGGTTTATAGTTTCAAGTTGATTATTCAATTAGTTTTGGTGTGTAATAAATATAAGCCTTGGTTTCCGTAAACATTCGAGTGTCCGGGTGTACAGTAATAGACTGTTTTCCAATTACAGCACTAGATCGCATTATGCGGCATAATGCTCAACGGCGAGTGTTCCAACAGCATCGCTGTTAAAGTTACTGTATGTAACCTCAGAAGAAATGTATACTTTTTAGAGATACAATGTGCCACCACGGACGATTAAAAAAATAAGGACTCCGTGTCACCTTACATAACAGTGAGGCACCAAAACAAGCTGGTAAACGTTTAAATAAATAGCCTCACGCATACACTTTTGAGATTTGTCATCGTCTGTGACAGATCAGTTTGCGTTGGATGTTGATGTCGAAGAAAGATAGAACTGTCGATAATATTACCAGCCAACTTTGTGCGCATGAAAGAGCAATGACAGGAAGCAAAGAAGGCATGTCTAGTGAAGCACTTCTCACAAAGACAAGTAAAAAGTTTGTTGAATAAACGAAGGAACAGACACCAGGGAATAAAAAAGTTACTAAGTTCAGATGCCATGTTTGTAAAATGGTTGGTTGCTTTAGGAAAGATTGTCCAAAGAATAAGCAAGATAGAGGGAACTGAAGTAGAAGCAGCAATATGATGGTACTACTGAATATGACTGAATGCAGTGAAGATCGTGAAGGGTGGTTTGTAGATAACGGAGCTACACATCATGTTACGATGAGAAAAGATTTATTTGAGAATTCTGAGCACTTCAGCCAACCTCACACTGTTACTACGGTCGTCAGCTCCTGGTATACCTAGAGGGTCACCAGTTGATCAACGACCGATAATACGGGTTTCGCCATGGTCGGTCGGCAGGTGATCTTCTGGTATACCTAACACATAGTTGGGCTGCGGCTATTGAAAGCAAGGGGAAGGCCTGGCAGTTAGCCTGGATATTGCGAAGGCCTTTGATCGTGTATGGCACAAGGCGCTCCTCTCCAAACTTCCATTATTTGGGCTTCCCGAGAGCTTGTGCAAGTGGACCTCCAGCTTCCTCACTGGGCGCAGCATACAGGTCGTTGTCGACGGATATTGCTCGAACCCGAAGCCGGTGAATGCTGGAGTGGCCAAAGGCTGTGTGCTGTCTCCCACGCTGTTTCTTCTGCATATCAATGATATGTTGGACACCTCCAACATTCATTGCTATGCAGATGACAGCACTGGTGATGCCGTATACACGGGCCATGCAGGTCTCTCTCGGGAAATCGTCGACCAGTGCCGGGAGAAACTTGTGTCTTCTATCGAGTCCTCTCTTGAGAAGGTCGCGGAATGGGGAAAATTGAACCTTGTCCAATTTAACCCCCAGAAGACTCAAGTTTGCGCGTTTACCACTAAAAAAACCCCATTTGTCGTATCACCGCTCTTCGACAACACGTCCCTCAAAGCCTCGCCTAGTATCGGAATACTGGGTCTCGAAATCTCGAGCGATTGCCAATTTCGTGGTCATCTGGAAGGCAAAGTCAAATTGGCTTCAAAGAAACTGGGCGTCATTAATAGAGCACGGCAATACTTCAAGCCGGCCCACATACTAGCGCTCTACAAAGCACAGGTCCGCCCACACATGTAGTATTGCTGTCATCTCTGGTCTGGCGCACCCCAGTATCAGCTTGATCCATTTGACCGCGTGCAACGCAGAGCAGCTCGAATTGTCGGAGACCCAGTGCTCTGTGAACGGCTAGATCACTTGGCGTTGCGTAGAGACGTCGCTTCATTGTGTGTCTTCTACCGCATTTATCACGGACAGTGTTCCGAAGAGCTGTTTAACCTGATTCCTGCCGCCGAATTTCACCTTCGCACGACACGCCACAAGTTAGGATATCATCCTCACCACCTTGATGTGTGGCGGTCCTCCACAGTGCGGTTTTCAAGGAACTTTCTTCCACGTACTACAAAGCTGTGGAATGAGCTTCCTTGTGCGGTGTTTCCGATACGACATGGGTACCTTCAAAAAAAGCGCGTACACCTTCCTTAAAGGCCGGCAACGCTCCTGTGATTCCTCTGGTGTTGCAAGAGATTGAGGGTGGCGGTGATCACTTAACAACAGGTGGCCCGTACGCTCGTTTGTCCTATCTATCACTATCGCCGTGACAGGCACCAGGAAAAGGTATGATGGCTTATTTAAACTTAACTGTGTAGCAATGAAACCAAAGCCACATCGGTCAATTCAGTAGATACCTTGCAGCTTTACCATGAACGTATGGGCCATCAGGATAAAAGACATGTAAAAGGTCTTATAGAGAGAGAGCTCAATATTAAGGCAAAGGATAATGGTATATTTTGCGAATGATGTATTTTCGGAAAAGCACACATACAGAAGTTGGGCATCATAGAAAAAGCTAAAATGCCTGGAGAACGAATACATTCGGATGTTTGTGGTCCTTTTCGGCCTTCAATCTCGAGGTTCCGATATTTTAAACAGAACAGGACCAACTTGCGTGGAACACAAGACTCCGAGCTGTGATTTGGGAAGAAACCGAGAATAAAACACCTGAGAATTATCGGCTCTGTGTGTTGTTATGCGCATGTTCCTAAACAGAAAAGAAAGAAATTGCATAGGAAAGCGAAAAGATGCGTGTTCATTGGATACGACAATGATGATGCCTATAGACTATGGAACGAAGACTCAAATGACACTGTCAGATCAAGAGACATAATTTTTGATGAAAAGCTATTAGAAACAAAATTCCAAGAGCCAGACGAAGAAATCACAGAAGTGGAAGTTCGTCTTCTAGTACGAAAGGAATGCAACGAAGAAGTGACAACGACTTCAATTAAAAATAAAGTAATGGACGATAATGAGTCAGAAATTCAATTGGAGAGTTATACTCATGCTATCGAGGAAGACAACTTTGAAGATGCGGTGTCGAATCATGAAGAACCAATCGAACCAAGGGGAGAGAATAGAAATGACAATAGTTATTTTGAAAAGTTGGTTGAAAATGATGATGAAGAGGAAGATAGTCTTGAACAATTGATTAATGCACAGAGTGATAGAGTACTGCGAAATCGATCATTAATCAATCGTCCAGCTAGGTTCAATGATAATGTCATGATCACAAATGGATTTTTCGAACCGACATGTTACAAAGATGCAGTATTCTGCAATGAAAGGGAGCTTTGCAAGAAAGCTATGGAAAGTAAAATAAACTCCCTGAAGCAAAATGAATGAATGGGGAACATGGGTTTTAGAAAAATTGCCGAAAAATAGAAAGGCATTTAGAATCCATGTATATATGACAAATACAAAGCAAGACTGGTTGATAAGAGTTTTCGCCAAAAGAAAGGAGAGGACTATGATCAAACTTTCAGTCCTGTTGCGAAAATGACAACTGTCCGTACTGTAATCAGCATAGCAGCAAGCGAAGGCATGAAGATGTATCAGTTTGATGTATCTTCAGCTTTTTTTTATGGATCATTTTTGGAAGAAGAAATTTTCTTAAAGCGACCTGAAGGCTATAGTGATTCCCTTAAGTCCTTCTGTGAAGGGTTTGTTTATTGAATAAAATGTATCTGTATAGGCTAAAGCCGTCGCCCAGATGTTGGAACCAAACAATTCTAAATTTCTTTAAAGAAGTTGGTTTTAAAATCAGTAAAGCAGATACCTGTCTGTTTGTAAGAGAGAAAGACCACCGGAAACTGATTGTGGTTCTCTATGTAGATGATGGCCTTGTAGCTGGAACAGATCAAGAACTGGTTGACGAGTTTCTTGAAGAACTGAAGGGGAGATTTAAAATAACGAAACCAGCTTCCTATTTCCTTGGAATAGAGATTTCAACCAGTAAAGGTGATGAAGTAGTAATACATCAAACATCGTATGTTAAGAAAGTCTTGAACAGGTTTGGAATGCAGAACTGTAAACCTGTGACTACACCTATAGCAAGGAAGAGGTAGTGTCACAAAACGAGAATGATGAGTTCATTCTGAATAACTAACTACAAACAAGTAGTTGGGTCGCTTGTCTATTTAATGGTTGGAATTAGGCCTGATATTGCATTTGCCGTCAGCGTTGTATCAAGGAGTCTGGAGAAAACAACTCAAGCGGATTGTGTCAGAGTAAAACGTATAATGAGGTACCTACAATACACACCTGACCTCGGCTTTATGTATAAAAAGGACTATAAAAAGGGAATTATAGAGTCATACAGTGATGCTGACCATGCAGGCGATATTGGTACTGCTAGGTCAACCTCTGGAATACTTTGCATGTATGCCGGCGGGCCAGTCTACTGGATAAGTCAGAGGCAGCAAAGCGTTGCAATTTTGACAGCAGAAGCTGAAGTAGTTGCTGCTAGTGAAGCTGCGAGAGAATGTGTTTGGTTGACTCGATTTATCGGAAGTCTCATAAGACTTAAAAGTCTGCCTACCTTACAAGTGGATAACGAAGCAGCTATAAAGTCAGCTCAGAATCCAGAGTTTCACCGACGTACCAAACACATCCGCACCCGTCACTTTGTAAGAGAACTTGTGACTAATAGAGAACTGTTAGTAAAGAAGGTAACCAGCGAGCTTCAATTAGCGGATCTCCTCACTAACCCAGATCTAGGCTTCGCAGGCTTGTAAATTTTATTGGTCTTCACATTGAGAGAAGATGTTTAAGTTAATGCATGTAACCTCAGAAGATATGTCAGTCAGCAGCGTAACGCGATGGCGTATGGTCAGTTGTAAGTGTGTGATCGGTTGTTTACGTTTATTTAAAACTACCCACTATTAATCTTATACTAATCATTAACCTATAATTCTATATTTTAACAATACAAATTTTTTGCAAATTTAATACGACAGCTGAAAAATACAAAGATAAAAATAAAACAATATTATAGCTGTGAAGACGTTATATGAATGTTATCACAAGAAATAAGCGTAAGACAAAAGTAATTATAGTTTAACATAAGTAGTGTTTCTAATAGTTAGTTAAAATATTTTATATTATTTTAGTTGTCACTAGCATTAAACTAGGCTGGTAGGTATTTTAATACTAGTTACTTCCAGATACATTGTTTTTTACAGTTACTTCAGTACATAAAAGCGTATATAAGAATTTAACTCATGAAAAACATTTCTACGAGAAATGGTTGTTAAGAAGTGCTTAAAATGCAAAAAAAATATCACCAAAAAAGTGCCAGGCCTGGAATGCAGTAGATGTGACAAGATTGTACATGCTGATACCGAGTTCCAAGCTTTCCAACAAGCAAATGAAAACCCTTCGTCATTCCCCTGGAACTGAATGTTGCTGTGAAGATTATTTAAAACAAATTTCTCGCCGGTCGTCTTTCATTATTCCAGATAACAGCGGTGATGACGATGAATCTGATTCGGAATGAATCGTGAATGTTCAAACTATTAATACGAAAAAATTAATACAGGACATTGGTCGCGAGGTGAAAAAAGCATTTCGAGAAGAACTTGTTAATCTTGAGTCGTCACTGGAGTACCTAAGTGAACAAATGAGCGCAATGCAGCAATCTATGAAAAAGCAAGATACACTTATCAAAGACCTACAAAACAAAAACCTTGACCTTCAAAATTCCAACAAAAATATCCAATTCAAAATATCGGTACTGGAGCAAGAGATTAAGGATTTTGAACAAAAATCTCTTTCATCATCTTTGGAAATAGCTGGACTTCCCGAAATTCCTCCGAGCAGCATAAGAAAAGTGGTGGAAACTGTGGCTTCTAAATTGAACGTTGACCCAGCTGATGTCCAGTCTTCACAACGTCTACCGGGTTCAAAGACTAGACCAGGAGTTATCCTGCTGGAGTTAAAGTGGAATGTATGCCGGAAAAATTGGATTGATTCTGGAAGGGAGAAATTACTCACTGTTGGACACATAGTACAGGGCGTCCCGAAAGAAAGCGTTGAAAATCGTGTCTATGTACGGGATGCGCTAACTAAGCACCTTAAGTCACTGTTATTCAAAGCGAAAACCCAGCTTAAAGAATCCTTTCAGTATATATGGTGCAAAGATGGTAAAGTGTGTGTTAGAATGTGTAGTGATAGTTCAGTGCAAGACATAAACCTCCTTGAAAAGCAGTGTTCGACCTCATCTAATTTTGAAAAGAAATTGAAAGGATCTACCCCTCAATAAGCTATTAGGTACAGTTTTTGTTTCTTTTTTCCTTACAGTTGATAAAAAAGTTTATTAAATTCTCACCTGTATAAGTTTGAATTTATATAAATATATAATATGGATACACATATAAAAGAAATACGAGATTGTAACACAATAATTTTTACAACATATACCGCCTAAAAATACTTACTATCATGTCTACATTTTTATATCAGGTCTTTAATTAAATATTTCAGTAAATTAAAACAAACTATTCATAAATGTACTTTTCCAATTGATTTAATAGTGTTGACCGAATGTGGTATCTCGAATAAAATTTGCCATTTGTTTAACCTTCCTGGCTTTAACATGTACTCCAAACTACGAAAAAATAAAAAGGGAGGCGGCATTATGATATACATACGAAATCACTTAAATTTACAAAATTCAATCATAAAACAAGCACTTTTGAAAGTCTAATAGGGTCGTTTAAAATAAATAATTGCCAAGATGTAGTTGTTTGTGCAATTTATCGCCCACCATCAACAAACAAGAATAATTTTATAAAAGAACTAGGTACCTATCCTTCTATATTTGAGTCAAAACTAAACTTACTAATGATTGGTGACATAAACATTGACCTAAAATCTTCAACGACATATAAAGATTCATATCTAGCAACACTCAGCGAGCATGGATTAATGTGTGGTATATCCGATTATACGAGAATTGAAATGAAACAAAACTATGTAACCAAGTCTTGTATCGACCACATTTTTGCACGCTTCCCCACATTAAATCCGTACTCGGCGGCGTTAGATATTGTACTGGCGGACCATCGAGGCCTTGTCTTCGCTTGCATTGGTGATGAACGGCCCGAGCGTACACGGGGTGATATCGAACAAAAAATTAACTATGACATTCTTTTTCGGGAACTAAAAAACGTAAAATGGTCTCTGACAAACGACATGAAATCCCCAAATGATATTTATAATTTTATTTGTCGATCCTTCCATAATGCTAACAATGCGGCTACAAGTACTATAAAAAAAGGATCGGTTTAGATTATGGTAAAAATAAATTTAAGCTGCCTTGGATCGATAATAATATCAATGAACTTTGTAAAAAGCGTGAGAAACTCTTTCGGAAATGGAAAAATAATGATTACGATCCTAAATTAAGATTAGAATATAATAAAGTTCGTAACAACATACACAAGGTTTTAGAAGCTAAAAAAATTCATATTACCTAAAAGAAATTAGTAATAACTTTAGAAATACAAAAAAAATGTACTAAATAATAAACCAAATGTTAGGTCGTGTGTCATCATCTATTGATTCAGCAATTCTTAAGGCATTCAATGCGCAAGGGTTGCATACTGAAATCATTGCAGATAACTTTGCGAAAAGCTTTGATAATGCAGTGAATGATATTAGTCCAACATGCAACATAAAACCTTATAAACAAAATAATTGCCACCAACCAAATGATTCCAGTATCTTTTTTAAAAAAAAGCTTCAAGCGATTCGATCTATAAAATTATAAAAAACTTAAATTCACGTAAGGCACCTGGTCTGGATGGTATCAAGGTATCAGATATTAAATTAATTGGAAGAGATGTCTCCACGGCTATTGCAAACTTAATAAATTGCAGTGTAAGCAAAAGTCATAATCCAAATGAATAAAAAGAAGGCTGTGTGAGGCCTATATTTAAAAAAGGTAAACATAGTGATTATGATAACTATCGACCCATAACAATACTATCATCGATTGATAAAATTGTTGAAAAGTTTATATGCGAACAAATACATGGTTTTTACAGGAAACATGAAGTACTACAACAAAATCAATTTGGATTCCAGGCTGGGAAGAGTAGGTACTTCAAACCTTTTATCAAAATTTACTGACGAAGTGAATAGTCACTTAAATCTTAAAAAACACGTTTTAGTATTATTTATAGACTTCTCTCGCGTCTTCGATACTTTGTCGCATAATCAACTTATTCAGGAGTTAGACTTTTGTGGAGTCCGTGGTCCATTACTGGAATGGTGCAGTGACTATCTAAAAATCGGATATACAAAGTGAAAATAGACAAAACGTTGAGTAAGCCAGTCATGGTGAGAAAGGGCACCGCTCAAGTTTCAGTATTAGGGCCGCTTCACTTTCTTTCATACGTCAATAACATCAAAGATTGTATAAAATACTGCACTTGTTTCCAGTTTGCGGACGACACTTGTCTCGAAATCGCGGACAAAGATCCAATGAAGGCTTGTGATTTTATGCAGGACCTCAATAACCTTACCCGGTGGTGTCATGATGTAGGCCTTGTTCTTAATCCAAATAAAACTAAGCTCTTATTGATAAAATCACCGTTTATTAAAAAATTACCAATCAAAAACATAATAGCTCACGAACATATCTGCCTACATAAAAACTATCACTCATGTAAATGCACACCCTTGGAAATAGTTAGATCTCACACATATCTTGGGTTAATAATAGATGATAAATTTAAATGGAGTAATCATGTGGACTATGTATGCAACAAACTTAGACAATTCCTTGCAAGTATCTCAATTCTTAAAAATCGAATACCCTATAAAGTCAAAATAATGCTCTATAACGCCTTAGCCGAATCGTACGTACAGTATGGACTGAGCAGTTACGGTTGTACTTACAAGTCGTACCTTGACAAAATTAATAAAATTCAAATTCAAATTCTTAAAAAAATAGTATTAAATCAAATTAAACGTTAATTTCAGGGTAACGAAAGCGGGCTATTTAAGCATTGTCAAGTGTTGTCAATATTTAAGCAAATTGAATATTCAATACTAAAAGAAAATTATTTTAATAATAAATTAAAAACAGCCATAGATCACCCCGTGTATACGCGCGCTGTTAGTCTAAGCCGGCTGCACATGCCTCGGGCATCCAATGCGTTCGGTGAAAGAACAACAGCTTACATAGTACCTAGACTGATTAATAAACTGCCACGTGACTTGACCGACTCGTTGACTGAGACTAATTTAAAACAGAATTTAAAAAAAATACTTTTTAAGACTTGACTGACCACCGATCAACTTATCGTGCTTAACTATTAATTGTATCAAGTAATTTTACTTTTATTTGTATAATTATAATGTATAGCTAAGTTTCAAACGATTGCGACCTATTTTTTCTTTTATTAATTTAACTCTGTTGGTGTAGACTTAATTTAGCAATTGTACAAACCTCAGTGGTTTTTATTGCTTTGAAACCGCAATGTAAAATTTGTTTTTTTATTAATAAATATATAAAAAAAAATGTATATTTTTTAGCGAATCTACTCGTAAGTAACGCTTCGCACAATTGAGTATTCCCAAAAGTACTGCTTTCGCGTGATGCGTAGAATAGATACCAACTCAGTGGCAGAAAATTAACGTGTGTTTTTTTAATAAGTTGGCATTGATCCAAAATTTATTTACTATCGGTAGTAATATTGTTTATTGTTGAAAAAAATTTGAAAGTTTTCTTTTCGTCGTAGTTTTATAGAAATAATAAAACTTTAATTTACAACAAGGTATCGTCACTAGATGATGCAATAGCTCTACAAGAAGACCTACACCGATTGGCAAATTATTGTGACGATCATAGCCTAGAGCTAAACCCATCAAAATGTAGCGTAATGACATGCACGCGAAATCGGCATCCTATAATTTTCAATTACCAGTTGAAATGTGAAAATGTGCAGAGAAGTAGTACAATACGAGACCTTAGTGTTTTACTTGATTCGAAACTATTATTTGATCAACATATAAATTTAACTATATCTAAAGCTATGAAAGCCCTTGGATTTATTATAAGAAGCTCGCGTGATCAAGTCAAGACACTGAAGATATTGTACTGCACCTTCGTTCGTGGTCACTTAGAATATGCCTCTCAAATCTGGAATCCTTTGAATTCTACATATATTTCTCGAATAGTAAATATTCAAAAAAACTTCTTACGCTTTCTATGCTACCGTACTAACGACAGATACAATTCAAAGTCTTACGAACAGCATTGTAAAAAGCAACATTTACTACCGCTTGAGAAACGACGTATGATCTCTGACATTGCTTTCTTCTTGAAAATAGCTCAAAATAAGGTTGATTGTCCAGATCTTCTTTCGACAATTTCATTGAGAACTTCGTCAACTGCACTACGCTATAGCCGTTTATTGTATATACCTCAATCATCTACTAACTACCGGAGCAATAGTTATATCTTGCGAGCTAGCACCACCTGTAATAAACTAAGCAGTGAAATAATTAATTTGGATATTTTAATACATCTGTCAAAGCAATGAAACAATGTATCATGAAGACGTTTTTTGAATCCTAACCTGTGAATATCAAGTGTGCTTATTATTAGATTATAATTTAACATGTTTACTCTTTATAATTTTGCTTCTTACTACTTCTATTGTCTATTAGTGAATATCTGTAATTAGCTCTAAGTTTCTATTGTATTTTTATTTTGTGTAAATAGCTGTTGATATTCCTTAAAATAAATAAATTCAGACTGTGTTAAAAAAATGTAAGTATGGATAAAGGTACAAATTTACCGAAAAATGATTTAAATATTCTTCGTTTATTGTATTTTGGTTGGAGCTGATGGTCTTGTTACCAATACTCTAAATTAATAAAACTAAAACTAATGAAGGTATAAACTTTGACTATTCAGTTTTATATACCATATTTAAAATGTGAATACAATTTAATTTTAGAATTCTTAAGTATACAAAAATTTATTGAACAGAAATATACTTTTGTCAACATTGCAATGGCTTGATCGTCTCATTTAATGAAGCAGACATCATAAAACGTTTTCGTGGAAAGGAACATATTTATCAAAATGAAGAAGACAACATCTTATTAGATTGCTAACTCTATGAATATTTTTTTTCAACACTGAACTTAGTACACGCAATCTACTGGTGCATTTTAAATTTTATTCATATTCCAAATAAGCATCAGCACAATTCGGCATTGTGCGCAACTGAGTCGCATTATACTCTGTAATTGGAAAACTACCATTGTGTTCTGTGGTCCGGATCTGCATGCGTCAGCCGTCAAGTTATTTGGGGATTGGTCCCGCGCGGTCCCGCAATCCGCCATTTTGAAAGTAGTTTCGTGTCCGGTTAAGCGTCGTTTGGTAAAGGCCGGTTTTATTAACTAATTAATTATTATGTCCTTAAATATATAAATTAACACAAACTAATTAATGCCATGTTGTGTAGTTAAAAATATATATTGAACTTTAAATTATATATCTGTGATCTACAAAGGAAGTAAGCAATGGGTGATCGTAAGTATTATATAGATTTTCATAAATATCTTTAGTTAACTTTATCGCCCTCTAATTATAATATTTCTTTTCCTATTGCTCTTTTGCCTGCAGAATACGGCAATAGCTCATACACTGGGCAATTTTCGATGCCTCCGCCATCTCTTGGATCTGGTTCAGCAGACGGCACATACAACGCCCCACAGGCTGCTGGCTATAATCAAGCTGGTTATGGAGGTCAAAATGCCAGTGAAAGCTGGAATCAACAAAGTTCTGGTGGAGGTAATGACTTATCTCTCTCAATTTTATATTGTGAATACACATAACCCTAATGATCACGTATTCTATCATGTCTTTCTTGTTGCTTTTCTAGGCGGTAGTGCAGGATATAACACCCAAGATAGCTATGGACAAAATTATGGCTCATCTTACAACAGTGGTGGAAACTTTGACCGCAATGGCAGTAATTACAATGCCAATAGTGAACGTAGTGGAGGTAACAATTACTCCAGCAACAATGACCGTGGCGGTAATTTTGGCAACAACGATAGAAGTGGTGGAGGCAATTACGGAAATAGTGAAAGGCGAGGCGGAGGATATGGAGGCGGAAACGATCGCAGTGGGGGCTCAAGCTATGGGGGTGATAGAGGAAGCAACTTCTCTGGTGGTGACAGGAGTGGATATGGTGGTGGAGACCGTCCCAGTTACAACCGAGATGGAGGAAATAGAGATGGAAACTTTGGGTAAGGATTGGTTTATTTATTTTTATATTACATTAATTAGTATATCACTGAGATATTATCATGATATCAGCTTGTATGTACAGTTCCAGAAATATATTACATATTGAAAGAAATAATATCTCTATAAAATCAAAATCTCACTCAATACCTAGTAAAAATATAAGAGGACAAAACTTATTATAAATTTACATATGAACTAAGTAATAGTCCTAAAATGAATATGTTGGTTGATACTTAACATAGATGAGACTGTTATTCTTCATTTATCTCATTGCCACTTATCTATAAGATAAAAAAAAATACACATTCAGTAAGGCTCTACAAATAGTGAAATACAGCTCAAATATGTTGTATATTAAAACAACTCCAAGATTACTGGGTATTTTTTTAGGGTTTTATAAATGCAACCTCTTTCTCCTCTCCTTTCTCAATATCCTCTTTTTTGATGGTCATTGGCTTGTTGTTGTTATTGGTTGAGGGTTTAGATGAGGTCCTTTGCCAATTATTAAGACTTATAAATTATCAATTTTAACAATTCAATGGGGGAATAAATTTGTCATCTCAGATAGTGATAAATACTGAATGCTGACAAAAGTTGGGTTCCACAACATTGTGACATTGTAATCACTTTCATAGAGTAGTATTTATTTTGATAGCACTTGAGTTTTTAAAAATTAATCCATACAATAATGGTTGTATTTAAAAAAAACATAAATAGTAATAGAACACTAATATAAATATTTAATTAGTCTTATCATTTAATTTTTATTATTCTTAAACACCCCCTTATTCATAATAGTCTGCTAACTTAAAGCATTGACCTAAGTCAGAATGAGAAAAAACACTCCTTAGCGGCTGTTTAAAGTTAACGGACCATTATGAATAAGGGTGTTACTAAACAACATGAACCACTTCATAAAGCTATTTTAGCTATCACACTGTTTTATCCCATGCTGTTTAATTTTAAGACTTAAACTGATTGTTGTTAAAATTATTATTTTCTTACTTATTCCGAAAAATATTATGTAATGTAGGAACGGGTAGGTATTTTTTATAGTTAGCTAAAATTTTCAGTTAACCAAAATACAAAAAAATAAGACACAAACCATATTGGCTGTCTCCTAATAGCCAATTTTGTTCCTATTGACTTGAAAATTGTATTATTTTGTACTATTTGATGATATGAATATTAATTACATCCGTGGATGGAATAAATATGTTTTTCATACTTAAGAGTCAATTGAGAGTTATTTTAAGGTTCAAGAGTCTCTACAAAAACATTGTATGTTTTGCAGGGACTCTTGAACTGTGCAAGAATCAAGTTGTATACAAATTTTTTTTGGTACAATACTGTTGTTTCGTAAGCAGATATTGTTTTGAATGAAGATTTTAGAAACATAGGTATAGTTCTCTCATCTATGAGACAACTTCAGGTTGTCATTTAGAACACCATTTCAATACTGATTATAGAAACGGTTGTTTAAGGAAAACATTAATATATATAATTATGGTGAACAATAATGGTGGTAATGTACCTTGGTCAAATAGTATTCATACAGGGTTGTTTTCTTATAGGTATTAGAACTGCTTACAGTTAGTGGTTTTATATTATTATTTTCTACTATATTGTGTAAAATGGTATTGAAAAAGTGTTGATGCTTGACAATTTTTTATATAATTTGAATATAAAGAAATTTAAGAAAATTTTTCATTAATTCTCATATCTTTGCCAACAAGAACTTTCCTAAACACTTTTTCAAGAAAATCTGCATGACATCATATTGTGATATTTACCCATAATGTGAACATTTATTGCAAAACAAAATATTCTAAGATGTTCAAGGTATCAAGGTTTTGCAAAACGGTTCAGAAAAGGATCAAATGGAAAAGTCACATAAATGGATGTTAGGTGTCAATCAGCGTGCTACGTTCAGTGTGCCCCCAACCTGCCTGTGTGAACTAAACGATGTTTTTATTGTTTTAGTGGCGGCGGCAGGGGGGGTGGTTATAATAAAGGTAAAGCTCCTCGTGAATTTACGAGTGGTGCTATTGTCATATTTTTTACCGTAACTTCTGAAGGGCTGCCAAATATTATAGTAATGTTGAAAAGTGTCCTGAATTTACTTTATAATTATAGTCACAAATCATAGCATATTTATGTTCAATTGGTTGAATTTTGTCAAATTGCAGTGGTTCTAAGAATACATAATTTAAAAATAAGTACAGTGTAAACTCTATATAACCACACCGAAGGGTTGTGGATTTTTTGGCGTCATAGAAAGATATTTTAAATGGAGAGAAGAAAAATCAGAATTAGAAAAAGAAAAAGTTTATTTCAGGCTAGTGTTAGTGGTTATGTACATAAAAAATAATCCTAGTTGAACACTATTTCGTATAGTCAGTTATTTTTGTCTGGCGTCATTTGCTGCACCAGTAATTTTGTTGTATTTTTTTACTCATTTTATTCATATCTTACTATATCATCTTGGTTATGAAGTAATTTTCCAATAATTCAGCTGCTTTTAGAGCTTACACAGCTGTAAAGTTTTTACTAATTTTAGCAACTTAAAAGGTACTTTTTATTACTCAATTGTTGTCGTTATTGAGAGTGGGTGTAATGCTATGTAGAACTTATTGTATGGATGACAAAAACCAACCAAAGCCAATTGATTTTGACGTTTTATTGAGGTTGTCATTAAATCGAGTGATGTTACATGGAGTTTACACTGTACTTTCCTATTACTGGTATTGGAGCAAAAGATAAAACCATATTTACTAATTCATTAATAAATTATGCACTCTTTTTAATATTTATCAAGAAGACAAGTACATAATTTATTTTATGTGTGTTAAATGTCTGCTGGTGTGTAGTTTACCAAGTAATGATAGTGTGGAACTAACTTCATGAAGCAGTATTGGAGTGTTAACTGATATCAAGAAGAGTTGTGTGTGTTAAATTTATGGATAATAGTGTACTCCCGGAGTCCATGCTACTGCGGACTCTCAGAATAGAGGACATATCTTCAGCAATAACAATAGTTCAAAATATTAAAATCAATTTCACTGTATTTATGATCAAATAATTGACACTTTTGAATGTCAATAGTTATACATTTTACCATTTACCACCACTTCAGAGAAGAGAACTTTAATCGCAATTTAATTTAGGCAAGAAACATTACAACACATTTATAGTGTCATTACTTTAACTGCAATCTTTGTAAAGTGATGCAATAAAAATATTCAAATGTGACTTCATCTGTTAAAAATTAGTGTAATTAAATGTAAAAAAAGAATTGCAAGAGCTATTGAGTATAGTCAATCCACACTGTAACGTAAAAAAGGTATTATGCATTATATTTTAAGTAGGATGTGTTATTGCAGTTTTGAAAATAAATTTTCAAAAGTAAAACAGCAATATAATGTATCCTTAGTGTTATTTTATTTTGCGGAAAATTTAATAGGAGGTAGTAATTTTCTAGCGGGTCAGTAAAGTTAACTTAAATGTGTTGAGTATCTGTGTGTCGTGTGTACTGAACAAGATATACCAAAAACAAGAAGAGATGTTTGAGAATTATGTACGACACATTTTTACGCAATGGTATTAGTTTTATGTATTTAAAAACAGAAGTAATGTGGTTTATGTGTTATTTTGGCAGCCCTGTCATTATTTGAATATTGTCTTTAATGATTGGTATCAATTGTTGGTTCACTACAAATTGTGTAAAGGTATCAAGGGTTCATAGTTAAAAATCAATTTCTACATCAATTGGTATTTATAGATTTTAACAACAGACTACTTGCTATTGCTTTGAGATTTTAAACGCATAGCAGATGCAATTTCATTTAGGGATGGGCCGAACTTCGTTATACATTCGGTTTGGTTTGGGATATTCGGTCTAAGAAAATACTAAACAAAATATCTGCACCTTTTTGATTGCTAATAATTAGAGACTGGATTATATGCTACAAAATACCAAGTTCAAACCATATTCGGCCCATAATTAAATTCCTTTTTTAAACTATTGTATGTGTATGTGGTAAATGTTAATTAAAATCCATACATGTTAAGTTCTGTCGTTGTTATGTATTGTGCAACGAAACTGTTATGCGTTTATAAAATATTGAGGGGTAGTTAATGAAGCAATTTGGTAATGTTGTGTACAGGATAAGACATTCAATCTTTGTAACTTATAGGACCTGGAGGCGGAGGTGGCTATGGAGGGGACCGGGGTGGAGGTGACATGGTAACTCAAGAAGATACTGTCTTCATTCAAGGCATGAATCCGGATACAACTGAAGATGAATTATGTCAACACTTTGGCGCTATTGGTATAATTAAGGTACACAAGACTATTATTTAAAAAATTATAATGCAATGTTTGCAAAACAAACTACAATTTATGATAAGTAGGGAAAATGAGTTCGAGAGTATATTTCTATCCCATTAAATTTTCAAAATTTTAGTATGATTGGAGGAGATATTTTTTATTTAGTAAAAACTGAAACACTGATTTTTGAATTTAAACTCATGATTTTTATTCGGAGCTGTATTAGTTTGTCGTAAATCTGAAAAAGGCGTAAATCAGCTTATGGGTCCTCTTAATTTTAAACTGTAATAACCTTGGTGTTTACAGTTTTCACTCACAAAAACTAAAAATTACTAGTTACATTCAACTTCTATGGTAATAATGAGACTATGAGTAAGGTTATAATGATCTAGTTTTTGTCTTTAAGACTGATAAGAAGACTCAGCGCCCTAAAGTATGGATGTACAAAGACAAGGCCACCGGTCAGCCGAAAGGGGAGGCTACTGTCACATATGAAGATTCAAATGCCGCTTCCTCGGCTATCCAATGGTTTGATGGAAAAGATTTCAACGGGGCAACAATTAAAGTGTCTCTGGCCCAGAGACAGAATACTTGGGCCGGGGGAAAAGGAGCCGGGGGAGGCGGCGGCTTCCGGGGCGGACGCGGCGCAGGAGGAGGAGGCGGCGGGGGCGGAGGACCCCGCGGGGGCGGCGGCGGGAGGCAGGGGCCGCCCTCCGGCAACCGGGAAGGGGACTGGAGGTGTCCCAACCCGAGCTGCGGCAACACGAACTTCTCGTGGAGAAAGAACTGTAACAGATGCAATGAAGATAAGCCGGGCGGTAGCGACGACGGTTCGTCGTCGGGTGGCGGCGGCGGCGGAGGACGCGGCGGGCGCGGCGGCGGTCGGGGGGGAGGCGGCGGCCGGGGGGGCGGCGGCGGCTGGGGCGGCCGACCCGAGCGCGGCTCGGACCGGCCCGAGCGCGGCGGAGACCGGCGCGGGCCCGGCGACCGGGGCTCCAGCGGGGGCGCCATGAGGGGCGACGGAGGGTAAACTAACACTTGTACTGCTGATAACTGATGTTTGAACTGATATGTGTACTGTAGAAAACACACCTTAAAACATTTACTTTGAAGTCAGATTTAATTACTACACTAAATTAATTAATTAAATTTAATTACTAATGACAATTCTTGATAAAATAAGATGATATATCACCTATCAAGTATTAAATATGACAGTTTAAAATATGTTTATTCTTAAAAAAACAACCACGAATCTATTCGTATTCTGAAGTCCCCTTTGAATTAAAACTAACATTTATTATAATCTAATATTGAAAGATATTTAACTTGTTTGTGTCTTTTACAGAGGCAGAGACAGACAGCGACCATATTGAGGAGTTACATATGTCTTATAAACTACATTCTAATTAAAATAAGTCATTATAAATCATTAAGTAGTGTTAATTAAATAGTGTTGACTGTAATTATTATTTAGTGCGGTTCTTTTCAACACTAATTGTAATTATAAGTGCCCACAAAAAGCATAATTAAGACTTACATAGAAATTGTTTTATTTTCTAACATTTTACTTGAGAGTAAAAATTTCATATACAGCTATGAAAAATTTTATGTCTTTTAGCTGTAAGTATGACTTTCGTATCGAAATAAACGTCGTATTTAAATCGTGTCTTTTATTATTATAATCTAGAGCTAGCTGAAATTTTGCTCTACTTTTCATATGGGAGTTACTGACGCTGTACGATATTATTACGTAGGTACTAGGTGCCTACATACTAAAAGAGGTTATTTACTACAGTAACAGTACATTGTACACATCTGAGCGCACGCCATCGTGAACGAATAGCGGGAGTCTATCCTGCTGTATCATTCACGGTGAAACTTTATGGATGTACTATGCTTTTGAACCAGACATTCCTTAAGTCATCTCTAATGTCTCTATGTGAAGTTAGAAATGAATTAGCATTATATTTTAATACAATATTTAAAGTGCTAGTTTTCGCAAAAACTGCATCCCGCAACCCTTATAAGCTGTTTTCTGAACTCTCTTTGACCTAAAACAAATGAACAACGTAGATGCGACAATATCAGATACTATTCATTGCAGCTCTGAGGCAATTTATGTGCTCATTTTGCCATGAAGACCTAGTTATTTTGTATGTGCATTTACTTTACCTGACAAAAATCATTCTAAATTTGTATTTACTTTATTTACCTATGTAATTATCCAATAAAGATAGTTTGAAGCTATGTAATGCATACATTTAGGTTAAAAAGATCGGCCTGTCTGCGTAATAAATACTCTGAATCATAATGCTCTGTGATTAGAGAATGTGAGAAAGACATTATCCAATCAATATTCCTCAAAAGATGCCGTCATAAACTAAACCGCTACTATAGGCGTATTCACACTGCACCATTTTTAATTAAAGATATTTTTGTTATATTGGGAATTAAATGAGTTCACATTTTTGATGTTATTACCTAAGCACTTCAATGTAAGATTATTAGGAAATTTTCTTCAGCTGACATTGAAAACGGATAACTTCAGTCAAAAATAGATGACTGACCATCCTCGTATTATTAATAAATAGGTAGGTATTTCCTTCCCGGGCCGTGCAAAAAGCATTGGGTTTTTCGTAGCAATTGCTCAGTAGCAGCCCGGAGTTTAGAAATGTCTAGGCTCGCCCACTATTATATAGGAATTAATTATAGTGAAACGGGTGAAAAAATACACTTCTACCTAACCCTTCAGTAATACAGGCGTGAGACTGTAACGTTATGTAATTTCTTATCTTGTTAATCTGTTACGCAAAAACAGGAAGTAAGTTATTGTAATTGTATGTGAAATAAATAAACACAAGGAACGTGCTCATGTGTGGTTTCGTCTAGTGTGCGTGCATACACCTTAATCATAATCCCAAATTCAATGGATATTTTATTTAATAATGTTATACTTTAATTTTGTTCCGACAGTCGTATTTGTTAGATCGCATCGTCGCGTTGGTCTTTGGATTGCAGTGATTTCATGTGATAATTATGGCAGATTATGGGAACAATGAATATTACGACATGATATTTTTAATACAGTTGCTCAAAAAGTGGCGTATTGCAGGGACATACAGCATTCGGGATGTGGGCTATTACACACTAGAGCTTTTTCTTTACATTTTTCCGAACTCGTGTTCTCTTTCCCAACTGTCAAAATAATGTCTATTAAAAAGAAAAAAGCAAACACGAAGTTTTTACAAAAAAAAATGTATAGAAGTTTTTATGATCCATGCAAATATTTCTAAAAAGAAGCTAATTTGTTTCAATATCAGATTTAATGAGTTATAATGGTTCGGTTTCATTTAATTTCATATCAATAAAAAAAAACTACTGAAGACTTGGTTGTATGTATAGGTCCCTTTGTCTACCCAGAATGGGTGCAGAAAACAAAAAAATTATCTGTGCTTATATTCTTTTACAGTTGGCGCCATTTTCCATGATTAGTTGCTTCATTTTTTCGAAACTGTATTAAAAATAGTTGTTCACTACACGTGCGGAACCGTCATTGCAACTTGTTCCGACTGTCAACCCTCACCTTCGGCTGCGCCTCGGCTCGGGTAGACATATGTCGGAAATCTTTACAATGACAGGCTTTCCGCACTCGTAATGAAATAAACTATATTGTGTGGGGGTGCCTGATGTACCTAGACTGTTTTGAACGTACTAGTGATGAAATAACTAGGTACCTAACTACCTAAAACATAATCAACATGACGTGATGTGGTGTTTTCTTTTTATTGTGAAACTCAAGGAGTGTTTAAAAGCTACGCAGGATACAAATAAGAAGAATGGTATGTACCTACGCTTCGATAATGTTTAAGTCCGTAGGTAGGTTACCTTAATTTGTTTACAAACAACGGCTCCGCCTAAAAATGGCGGTCTTTTCAAAAAGTTTGTTCCCTAAGAAAAGAAATTGAAAAATAATATTATTATTTAGTACGGGCTTTTTTATTTATTTATTCAAATTTAAACATTACAATACTATCGCATATGACTAATATATATAACGTAGCATTGAAGGAAAGGCTATAGCCTTTCTGATTCGCGCAGTATAATAACCTTCGACTGCTATGTCTATACATTTCTGCGTTTATTCCAGTTGTTTAAATTATCATTGGTCAATAGGCAGCAAAGTTAACACTATTTCAGTTTCAGATGCGTATTTTGAATTTAGAACCCGATTTGTACAGTGACATCAGTGGAGTAGCAGTTAGGTAACTTGCGACTTAAGATTTTTGTTCTCTTCCATTAAGAATTCCTGCGTGAGTTTTATATCTTCCAGTTTTTATGTTATGGATTTTGTGACGTTCTGGCTCATTGTCTTTACATTTTCCATTTGCTCTAGTTACAGGTGTATAAACGTAGGAAGTGTATACTCACCACGCACAGGAAATTGAACTATCAATTGCTTGCTATTATGTTCACAATAGACTAGATTTTAATATTTTTTTAAATATTTTGCGACACGTCTACTCACTGTGCTTACCGATCAGGCTATCAGTTAAAGGTAGAAAAGCTGATTATTTTCTTAATAAAAGTTCTTACATTGTGCAATTACAAACATGGGGTTTTATTCATGAAATACCTTAAGGTCCCCGTCTTACCCGACCTTCCCCTACAATATTATTGACAGGTCCCCAGACAAGACCCGCTTGTCAGAATGGGATAGATGAAAGGACACAGTCAGAAATGAAAACAATAGAGTCACTCTATTTTACCGACTTCAAAAAGGAGGAGGTTCTCAATTCGTCGGTATGTCTTTTATGTTTGTTACCTCAGCACTTTCGACTGGGTGAACCGATTTTGATAATTCTTTTTTTATTTGAATGCTGGTGCTTCCCGTGTGGTGCCATAACAATTCAGTTCAGTTCCATTCATGGTCCAGATCTGACAATAGTAACTATGGGAAAACCATAAAAGTTAACAGGTTCCCTGTCCCCATACAAAGGTGTCATTGAAAGGTTCTACGCTCACTTATTCATTTCAATATTCTCTTTTGAGTCAAAACAAAAGTTGTATAAAAACACTTTTCTAAGATTTTTGTAAAATTCATGCATGCATTTACAATACGCTCATGAATCTTATATACACTAAAAATAAATGATATTTTTTGAGCAGGCAGCACAAAAAGCACAATTCACTCTAATTTTGTTATCTATATACATGTCTCCACTCTATGTCACGATTGTTGATCTGTATCTATGGCGCTAATAACAAAAAAAAACAACCGCCTTTAAAAACACTATTCCGAAACAATAGATATAATGTGCACTAAAAAGTATAAAAATAATTGCGTATTTTTATACAATCTAATTCTAGTTACGATTATTGTTATTTTTGGAATCGGTGTCCTTCCGCTGCAACCCGCTCTCGCGTCTCAAGCACATCTCACCTATAACTATGTCTACTACTACTCCAAAAATTACAATAATCGTAACTAGAATAAGATTAATTAATTAGATTGTATGAAAATACGCAATTATTTTTATACTTTTTAGTGCACATTATATCTAGTGTTTTTGAAGGCGGTTGTTTTTTTGTTAAAATTTTTTTAAAGGGCTAGTGAACAATGATTAGCAATATTGTATGAACTGCTTACAATACGTGAACAATTATAGTGCTATTTACACGTTATCATGGAAGTATCGTTACGTACTGATAATTGATACTTATTTACATCGCAAATATGTAAAAGCTACTACTATTTTTCAGCTTTCTCGTACACGAGATAATGAAAGAGAATTGGCGCCAGTTGGTAGCAAGAGAGAGATGTGGAGTAATTTACAAACCAAATAAGCATATTTATATTTCACCACCAAAGGATTTTAGTTTTTTTGGATCTAACCACATTTAAAATTTGACAAAAGCTGTCATACAAATATATGTTGATGTCCGCTTACACTACATATACGAAAATGATACCCTGGAAAAGATATGTAAGTCTAAAAGACAAATTTAATTTAATTTAAGGAACTTAACATTTAAATAACCAGTTTAACTAATAATTTTATGTAAAAAAAATATTATATTAGAGTATAAGTTTCTCTTTAATTAAAGGTTACCTTAACTTATTAAATCCAAATCCCTTTAGAGCGTAAAGAAGTTCTCACGAAACAGCCAAAAATATAATACGCAATAAATCCAGCCTTAAAGACAACTCAGTCCGAATATATTCTGACACCATACCAACAAAAATATCTGTTTAATATTAAAAAGAATTAAAAGAGCTCCAAGAGAAAGGAGAATCAAACCTTACAATAAAATACATACAGGGAATACCAAAAATCGTAACACAGCCATCAAAAAACTAATTACCAAGAAAAGCTCCGATCGTACCACAGATAAACAAAATAATGTTTCATTGAATTTGTTACCAATTATAAAGATATAACAACTACACCCAAGACAATAAGTTTTTTATATGCTAATGTTCGCAGCATAGTAAAGCCTGGGAAAGTTGATGAGGTGAAGTGTATAGTGAAAACATTTCAAACAACTATACATGTCATTATTTTTACGGAAACATGGATAAAAGACGAATCCGAAGCCCAGAGATTGACATTGCCAAACTATACACAGTACTACAACTACAGGAAATCCACAAGAGGTGGTGGTGCGTCAATCTACATACACGATACTCTGAAACATGAATTTATCGATGAACTTTGTGACGACGGTAACCACTACCTGTGGGTACATCTGGATAAGTTTTCTTTAGATATTGGAGCCATTTACAAGCAACCTACATCACACACAAAAAATTCTTTAGAAAGCTATGATAGACAGTTACAGAATAGGAAGAGAGCTATAATTTTTGGAGACTTTAATATAAATTTACTCAAAGAAGACAAATTAATGACAGAATATAAGCATTTATTAAAAGAATATGGATTTAAGATCTTAAATAAAATTCACAAAAAAAACTGCACACGAGAGTCAGATACCTCAGAAACTATACTGGATCACGTTGCCTCTTATCTACGGGATAATAACTGACAGCGCAATGTCAGATCATAAGCAAATATACTTTGAAGTAGATAAAATTCATCCAGATCGACCGAATCGAATTGCTTACGAAGCGGTTAAATATGATAGAGATCAGACTGGATAAAAAAGAACTTGATTGAATCAATAAATAAAAGGAACACGTTATGGCATAAAATGAAACAAACACCAGCTAACGACAAGCTCAAAGAAGAGTTTCGACAACAAAGAAACTCTGTAATACTACTACTACGTAACTAGACATACAAAATTCAAAACGTCAATATTACCTTAATGCTTTTAAAACATGTAAGAAAAATCCTTTAAAAATGTGGCAACTTGTCAACAATTTGACCAATAATAAGATAAATAAGACTCACATCCCATCAAAAATTACTGGTCCGACAGGCCCGCTTTTAAATGCCAAAGATATATGCGAATACTTCAATTATTTCTTTTCAATTATAGGATCTGAACTTGCAAGTAAAAATCCAATACATCACAACAACAATTTGAAACACACACTAGCTTCAAACATAAAACCTAATGAAATTGAATAAGTTAAATTAAAACCGGCTACAGTGTAAGACGTGGCTAAAATTATTGAAAATTTGGATATAAACACGAGTTCAGGTATCGACGGTATATGCACAAAAATAGTAAAATGTCTCAAAGATCTCATCATTCCCCATTTAACAGAATGCATAAATTCATGTCTAAACGAAGGACATTTTCCGGATTGTCTGAAACTTGCTAAAGTAACCCCGATTTTAAAATCAGGTAATAAAATGGACCCTGGTAACTATCGGCCAATATCGGTGCTACCAATAATGTCAAAGATCTTTGAAAAAATTCTACACACTCGGCTTAGTGAATACTTAGCCAACATAAAGTTTCTTTCTCAAAAACAATACGGTTAACAACGAGGTCAAATACACTAGCAGCTACAATAGACTTGGTTACATCAATCAAAATCAACATTGATCAAAAGAAAGTAAATTTAGGCATATTTATTGATTTAAAAAAAGCTTTTGATACTGTCAGTTTGACAGTCAGTTTGTCATGATTTACTTTTGATGAAGCTAAAAAATATAGGTTTTTCAAATACTGCTTATGATATTTTCAAATCTTACCTTAGCAACCGACACCAAATTGTAAAATTTGGTGAAGCCCAGGGTGCGCCTCAAAAAATATCTTACGGTGTCCCTCAAGGATCAATCCTTGGCCCGTTACTATTTTTGATTTATGTAAACAGTATACATGAGATTGGTCTAACAGGGAAAATAACACTTTATGCCGATGATACAAGACGCACAACATGATTTGAATCTCCTACACATTTGGTTACAATCAAATTTACTTAATATAAATACGTCTAAAACCAATTATATTATTTTTGCTGCTAAGAACAAAAAGCTTGGTACATATAAAAGTACGTGGCATAGCCCGATGCTTCCCAAAACAAGTGAAGTTTATGATTTATAATTGTATGGTTAAATCTCATATAGATTATTTGATCGAGATTTGGGGAACAGCAACTAAAACAAATTTAAAACCGTTACAAACAGTACAAAATAAATTAATTAAAACACTATTTCATTATATTAGAAAATTAATTAGAAAATTTATGAACAAACTCAAGTCATGAATATAACTCAATCTTATAAATATAATACTTGTATTTTAATTAGAAAAATGCTTACTAAGGATACACAAATAATATTTACAAAAAAAATCCACGTTCAAAAAATCATGACAAGACAGGCTTAATAGCATCTGCTTAAGAGCACCAAGAACAAACTATGTAAAAAGAAATATAATGTTCGAAGGGGCTAAGCTATACAATAAATTGCCAAAAGACATCAAAGAAGTAATATCTTCAAATATATTTAAGAATCTGTTAAAAAAACATATTTTAAAGGATTTTTCAATAGATACCTAGGAATATAATGTAATATAAATTTTCCGTTTGCCACGCTCGAGTCGAACGGTCGTTAGCTCTACCCAAATTAAGGCACAGAGTAGTTTACCCATAGATACTTTCAAGTTCATATAAAATTTTGCACGAAAATGAACCGTTCAAAACCATCAACGAAAGAAGACAACAGTACACCCAAAAATCCTGACAATAACATCACTTACAGGACAAAAACACAAACATCTGAGGAAGTTAAAAACATGTTCAAGTGCTTTAAAGATAAGACTAAGTGGAATGTTACAAAAATGGAAGGATGAAATACTTGACAAACTAGCTCAAGATGTCCGTGCTCTGAAAAATGAAGTGAAAGATATGAAGAAAACATACACTGTGAAAACTCAACTAATTAAAGCTGTGAAAAGTTATAATATCAAAAACCAAGATGCACCTTTGAATTTCTTAATGCTTGGTGTGGTCAGTCCAAATGTTAATATTTATAATCAGAGTGATACCCAGACAAAACAAAAAGATTATTTTTTCTCAGCCGTCATATGTGCAAGAAAATTAATTACAAATACTGTTGGGTCTCTAATAATCGTGTGTACATCCGAAAAACAGATGGGAGTCCGCATACATAGCGATTCTCAAATTGATAATTATAGTCCGGAATAAAAAAAACATTATTTCATTTTTATAAGTATTAATATATTTCTTTATATATTTGCAATCTATAGTTTAATACTCATATTATATACTTACTTATTTTTAATAATTTATACACATAATTTTGTATTATTTATAGACTTATTCAAAGAAACTCTAAATAAATATCTCTTTCATCATAGCATATTTCATAATCTAATTGTACAAGTGAAACGAATGATCTGTTGCGTCGCCTACACTATGTGCAAATTTCAACCCACCGTCATTAAAAATAATTATTACTTGGTATTGTATGGAAGTAGAAGAATATTTATTGTACAATATAGTAAATATTACGAACAAGCTGATTATCAAACAAGTGAATGTGTAAAAAGTTCTGGTTATAATCCCAGCGCAGAGGTATGTAGATTTTTCATTCGATTTAAACAATTTAATAACTGATCTAGATGACACACATATATCGAAACCTTACTTCTGATCTCCAGAAAGCGTTAAACATCATTTATCTACACCCATGCTTTAAATCCTCTATTAAAGATTCTGAAACAGTTAGCTTATTACCAACATTAAAACACCCAATTTCGTAATAACAATTACATCATCAAAACGAGTGTTGTAATGTTGTACTGAATTTCATAACAACATGAACAACAACATGGTTTTTTTTTACGATCCCTTCATGCGCAAAGAGTATCAACAAACCGCCACATTCTTATTGCTCGATGTGTGGTATCTGTATGAATATCAAAAAAAGAACATTTTCGTTTACGCGCGTTCCACACTACCAGAACGTGGCGCGCCGTAAAAAAAAGTAGGTTATTCGAAACCCCGCCATTTTTCTTGAAAAAATGAGCGATTGAAGTTTTAACAGCACACCGCCGGATATTTTAAACGCTGCAAAAGAACATAATATTCACACAATACAAAATGTAAATTACCTACTACTAAAATAAATAATTAACTATTTCATTAACACTTAGTTTATTTGTATAAAATCAGTAATGGATGATATTAAGTTACTACTAGGACTGGCTGTTTTAATGTTAGCAGTAAGCTAACTGTTTCAGAATCTTTTAAAGGATTCATATTCTGGGTGTAGATAAAGTCTTGTATGCAACTGTTGATAATTAGGTATTAAAACACTCATGTGATACTATTACTCGGCTCCGCCTCGTGTGATAAACCCACATTCGTGTTTTAATACGCCTTATTACACAACAGTTGCATAAATAACTATTACAACTCGGACAACATAAGGCGTTGACTATTTTATTGCAGAACATCCGTAATATATGTAATTTTGATAACTTACTTACGCTACTGCGACGGATTAGCTTTGATTTGGACATAATAATTCTTACAGAGGGTTGGTTATCGCATTGTGTGAACTATCCTACTTTAAATGGATATAATTATTCGAATACTTTATTCAATTATAATCAAAACGATGGAGTTATTGTTTACTATAATTCATGTATCAAAAATATATCTACTATCGAACGCAATTTAACAAACGGTACTTGTATACAAATAATAATTCAAAATACGGTCATCTTAGGTATTTATCGACCACCCTGTTTTAATAATATTGAACCTTTTCTATTAAGTCTCGCTGGTAATATTTTGAATTCTTTAACTTCCTTTTCAAACATGGTAATCGTAGGAGACATAAATATAAATATTGCGGATCAGAGTAGCGATCGAAGAGCTGAAAGTTACTTAAATCTGTGTGCATATTTTGGCTTATACCCTGCCCATAATTACCCCACTAGAGAAAAAAGCTGCCTTGATCATGTTATGGTTAAATCCAAGGCCTTCGTAGAAGCAGCTGTTTTTTGGAAACAACAGTCACTGACCACTACCCAGTTCTTTTCCAGATTCCTGAAATATTAAAGAAACAAATAAAATTAAACAAAATCATTTCCTACAAAAATATTTCAAGGGATCTATCTAATTATGAATGGTCACAAATCACAAGCTTTACTAAACCCACCGAGACGGTTTCATTGTTACTTCAGACTGTCGGAGAAAAATAACACCAGTGTTCGTACTTTACCACACTCCAAAATAACTTTAAAAGCATGGATCACTCCTGGTCTTCTTAAATGTATTCAACGCAGAGATCTACTACATAAAAAATGTAAAAAGTATACAGGAAAACCTTGCTTGCTAATTATAAAAAGTATAGGAATATATGTAATAATAGACTAAAAACTATTAAACGTGCATATGAGCGAGTGGAAATAGAGAAACACTCTAAAAACCCAAAAGAACTTTGGAAGCTTATTAAGAAATTTAGTTACTTAGAAAAGGATAAAAAAGAACCTATAGAACTATTAACAGCGTCACCCCATCACCTGGAGGCTCTTAACTCAGTAAATGAATAACTTCACAAGCATAAGCAATACATTAGCGCGAGATATCTTGATAAGAACAAACTCATCTGAATCTCAGTTAGCCAAAGATTGTACTCTTAGGGAAAATAAAATTGATTCTTTCGTCATGTTACATACTGACTAACGAAGTGGTTAATATTATAATGAAATTAAAGGCGGAATGTGCGATAGGGTTAGATGATATATCGGGAAAAATAATTAAAGATAATGTGGACATCTTAAAACAACTTCTATCATACATTTTTAACCTTTGCTTAGATGCTGGCGTCTTCCCGGATATATTTAAGCATGCTATAATTCGACCGATTTACAAGGCAGGTGATAGAAACGTAGTCAGCAATTATAGACCGATAGCCATCTTACCTATACTATCAAAAATATTAGAAGTTTGGTAAATATTCGTTTAGTTAATGACTTAAACTCAAATAAAATTATTTCATGTAACCAATTTGGTTTTCGAAGTAAGATCTCTACTTTTGATGCAGTCGATGCACTGACTGACTTTATTGTCTTAAATACTGATAATGGACATAAATGTGCTGGATTATTCCTGGATTTGGCGAGCGCATTTGATACTGTTTCTGTACCAATACTGTTATCAAAACTTGAACGGCTAGGAATTCGAGACAATGCACTTCTTTTCTTTCACAGCTATCTTAAAAATCGAAAGCAAACTGTTAAAATAGATAGCATGTACAGTAACATGAAGCAAGTTGAATTTGGTGTACCTCAAGGCAGTATCTTAGGTCCAACCTTATTTCTAATTTATATTAACGACCTTTGCTCCCTGAATATTCCAAATTGTAAAATAATATCATATGCCGATGATACAGTTCTGCTCTAGGTAGAACTTAGGATGCTGTCCAGGAACTCGCTGAACTAGGACTTAAAAATGTCACTCTATGGCCCGAACCTTCTTACCTTGAATCTATAAAAGTCAAAATTTATAACATTCTCTGCAAGTGTCAAATCACAACCAAATAAAAACTTCTCAGTTAAAGTGCATTGTTGCTCATCTTTAGACCAATGCAGTTGTATAAAACTCGAAGGTGTTCATCAAATTAAATATCTGGGGGTTGTCATAGACAAATATCTAAGATGGGATGAACATATTAAAACACTTTCAGGGAGAATCCGAAAACTTGGAAAGGTTTTCAAAACTATAAGACATCTAGGTGATCTAGAATTTTGTTTAAAAATTTACAATGCCTTAGTCGGTTCTGTTTTGAGGTATTGTGTAATATCCTGGGGAGGAGCAAATAAATTCAAATTCAAATATTTTTATTCAAAATAGGATGTGAAATCACTTATTGAAAGTCAAAAAAAACTACCACCCATTCCAAAGTGAATGCCTCAGGCCTGAGAAGAATGGGCGCAACAAACTCAGCGGGCTTTTTTTTTTTCATCAAAAATATGTTTTACAATTAAAGTAACATTTACAAAGTAACATTGTACAATTAAACTTATTATTTAATAGGCTGAGGGCGGTCGCTCCATTCCCAATCTGTGGTATCATTAAGAAAGTCATTTATGTTATAGTAACCTTTACCACACAAACGTTTTTTAACAATTCTTTTGAATAACGTAATACTTTTGTTTTGAACATTTTCTGGGATCTTGTTGTAAAAGAATATACATCGCCCCACAAAAGACTTACTAACTCGACTTAGCCGAGTAGTAGGCATCATCAGTTTATGTCTGTTCCTGGTGTTAACATTATGGTTATAACAGTTTCTGGCAAATTCACTTATGTGCCTATGGACATACATTACATTATCAAGAACATATTGAGGAAACCCATTTAATACGTCTTGAAAGAGTCCAACGCATGCTTCTAAAAATAATAGCATATAAACCTTTCATGTACCCTTCTCATATTCTCTACAAATAAACTAGAGTCCTTACCGTTCGACAATTATTTCTACACTGCTTAATAATCAACCAGCACAAAAAGCCCGGTCGCCTTAAAGAAAATTTGGCTATACCTTCTCTTAGATTCAAAAATATTTACAGTGTTCCGAAGTTCAATCTTGTCATGTGTCGAAATCATGCTAACTATCTAGGACCTTCAATAATCCATTCCAAGTAAATAATAAAATAAAAATTGTGGACCACTCTTCTTACAAAGTAAGATCTACAGTACGAGAGTGGCTTTTACAATTCAGCTATGATGAAACCGAGAAAATTATTAACTCAAAATTAATATAACTTTATGTATTTAATTATGAATATTTGTTTATAACTTTGCTTTATCTATATAACTATTTGCTTTATCTATTATTATTAATTTTATTTATTATTAATTTTATATAGTTCTTATTATAAGATAGGTATGCTTTAAAGTTAGATAAATATTGTGATAATATTTAGATTTATAATTTTACTAACTTTAGTTAAACTAAGCTTACCGGAATTTACTTTTATAATTAAGTTATCAAATTGTTTTCTCTAAAAGTGAATTTGTAAAATTCTTATGAGAAATAACAATATCTAATTCGAAATAATAATTTCTAATTCTGTTTTATATGGAGAAGCAGTGATAATAGCTGCTTTTCCTCTTCTTCGAACTTGTTTAAGACATTTTTCGGCGCTTCGTGGATAAGGCAAGGCAAAACTGTTTCGGGCTAACCAGATGGAATGCTCCATTATCCAAAGAATCATTTACTGTTGCTTGCTGTACTAAAGTAACCGTCATGAGAAGCTATAAATTTTGTAAACAAGTGTAAAGGAGTTCACAACATTTGGACCAACAAAAAAAAACGAATTTGTTTAAGATTTAATAAATTATTAAGTAACAAATATTAATTAACATATATTTCTGAAACAGAAATGGAAACATCTCGAAGCTGTCTACAGTTTTATCAATCATCTCATCGATTTTGGAATAAAAATTATCTTCTTCCTTGATAACATGCTCCACCATGCTTTACCTCGTCAAATTTAAAATTTGTATTTTTGCGAGCAACATATCCTTTTACGTTGGCCCAAATTAGCTCAATTGGATTAAGCTCACAATGATATGGCGGGAGTCTCAATCCATTGATTCATGGTAATCTCCCGTCTTCTTGCATTCAAATATATTTTCACCGCCCTCTACAAAACCGTTCTTATTGCCGATATGGGTAATTATTAATCGTTTACCTTTTGACGTTGGGTTACGTGCACCAATGCTAAGTCCTTCTAGGAAAGCCTGCTTCTTACTTTTAACTTGTTTGTCTACCCAAGTTTTATTTACGGTATGTCCTGTAAAAACAATTAAACATTTGTTAATTAGCGTCTTACGCAGTAAAAGAGTTGAAGTATATTATTATTAATACACACTTGTGATAGCCCTTAAGAACTAATGTCTCAAGGTCGGCGGCGCGTGGTTTATATTTTGCAAATATATTTGCAGTATCATACACATCACTTCACGGTAAAGGCGACGGTATTTGGTTACAATCAGGCGAACCGTATGGTAGTCTGCCGTTAAATGCTTTATTAGCCGCCTGAGAGTTGTTTCGCTAAAATTTGGCAAATCTTCATCGTCATTGACTGCCTGAAGAATCTTGGGAATTGTTGGTAATTGGCCATTTAAAAAGAAACTGTGAATTTTTTTCCTAATTACAGATTTATCAAAATCGTCTACTTTCTGATAAAATTTAGGCCTGTCTTTAGACTTGATAGGTGATTTTATTCCCTCTTCTGATTTATATTCTTTTAATATATTATACACAGATGCTATGCCAATTCCCAAAATCGATGCTGTTTTTTTATTTATTTCGGTTTTGTAGGGATATTCATTCGATGGCCAATTTTCTTTCACGTCCTTATCACCACATTACGTTGATCACCATATTTTTCTCATTAGCCGTAAAGCTCGTCACCTGTAAAAATCACCTGTAGTCACTTGTCACACGAAGCTCAAGCTATATCTCCAGGTATACCAATTAACCTAACCAATTACTTCACAATTTAAAACCTACTTCTAATATTAACCTTAAGTTTCCAAAGATTAGCGCGTTTGAACAAACAACTCTTTCTTTTTACTTATTATATATTTTAGAAAAATTGTATTACGCACCTTTTGACGTTTTTTTCGTGGCGAATTTATTTCCTTAGATGTACTGGCTACTGGCTCCATTATACGTAATAACAAATAAAATTAACGCAACAGTTAAAGTAACAACAATAAAAAAGTGATAACGAAACAATAACAAAATTAACAATAACAACCAGATCCGCGATATATGCAAAGCAACAAACTCGTACGCATTCGAAACTAGAATGACGCGTTTATTTCAAAATGGCGTCCCGATAGTTTACAATCCCTGCGACGGACGCGTTCCGGTACCAAGAAACACAAACGATAGCGCTTTGCGTAGTTAAAATATGATCCGACTAAATTAAATAGGTTGTTACTTTCATATAACCCGTCTATATTTCATGTCGATTGAATATGGTCAATTTATTATTATCTCGCAGTATGTTTACTTAGTAAAAGATGTTTGTTTACATAATTTATAGCTTCTCGTGACGGGTACTTTAGATGTGAGGTTAGAGCAGTTGGTAGAGAAAGAGTGTGTGCTGAAGAATTAAAGGCAGCAGTTTGAGTATCAGGAGTTGACGATGTAACTGTTGGTGGAACTGTCAGTGTTCGTTGTGAGATTTCTGCTATCGATGGTGTCGAAGTTGTATCAGCTTCAGGTTCCTTTGCAACATTCAATACAATTTCGGTGGCCTCGGCAGCATTGAAGTCATCTTCAGTAAAAATCTGTGCATTATAAGGTGCATTAATTGCAGTTGACATTGTTGCTTCCCGAAAAACTTTACGCTCGAGTGTTGTTTGAGGGATATTAAAAGCCTTGCTGGCCCATTATAACCTTTTTTTCCTTTCAAAACTTCTTGATTGGCTAATTTAATTTGTTCTTCACTCCACCCTCCTCTACCAGTTTTTCTTTTATAATTTCGAACCATAATCTATAAAAAAATATTTAAATGAAATAAACGATATTTAGAATTAAATTTACATCCAAAAAATATAAAAAATCAGCGGATTAGATGGGGTACCAACCCCGTTTTGCCCGCATCTTTCCCAAACTGTACTTATAAGATGTATTAAATTTTTTGAGGTTATAAATCAAAGCAAACCGGAACAAATTAAGCATTTAAAATAAATAATAAACGTGCACTCCTCCGACAAAACTTTTTGCGACACTGACAACTAATGCTAAACACCATCGAATAGCGTTAAAATAAATTTGCTTGTGATACTGCATTAGCTATTTTGGTAGGGTCCCCATCTTACCTCGCTTCCCCGTCTTACAACACCTTCCCCTACCATATTTAATGAAAAAATATTCGTTTTATTTAATTACTTTCGCTTTTTGCATATCAATGATAAATAAATAAAATTACCTTACCGATGATAAGTCACACTATATTTTTTTTTGAGTCGTTAATGTATTATTTAAGCACTTTTTATAGCACAATTAGGCTTGTTGATTGACACACGACTAATGGGAAGTGTGCTTACAATGTCTTTAAGCACACTTTTGCCGTTCCGTTATCAGACTGCGAATGATATGTCCATATGTACAGAACGTCATTGCGTATGTCGCTCGGTTGAGATCTACGTGCCATGTGACAAAAATCGTGAATAGTAAGTTTTTAACGATTTCTTATTTTGTTAAGGGTTTTGTATTTTGGTTCAAGTTACATGTTTCGAAAGCTCACTAACTAAATATTTATTATATATTATGTTTGTTACAATTGATTTCTGTGTATTTGCTTCTTGGTTGTGGACATAATGATTATATAAGTTTCTAGCAAATTAGCTCATACTAAATTCTTTCGAGATTTAAGGCAATTATGAATCTGTACTTACTATATTTTTAATAAGCTGATCATCGATTTTGGTAGCAATTAACTTATATCTAATTAGTAGTAGTGCGATGGTAGTTGCGCACCTAAGATAAGAGGCGTATAGGTATTTGGCTCAATAACATCTGTAAGAGGTGGGGAATTACCAATGCCACAAAAACTCGGTTAAATAACATCATCAACTGCAAGACGTCCACTGCTAACCACAGGCCTCCCCTCGGTCCTGCGCTGCCCTCATCCAACGTATTCCGGCGATCTTGACCAGATCGTCGGTCCATCTTGTGGGGGGCCTACAAACACTGCCGGCCTTACAAATTGGTATAAAGTTATAACTGATGATAAACAAAGAAAATGCAAAATGTTTACAATATCGTTGACAACACTGTCAATACAATGATAATTCTGAAGTTTTCCGAATGACAAGCAGCCTTGCAAATAAACGCGGGAAACGTTATACGTCCGAACAAACCATTTGTAAGCAAAATGTCTATTTTTAAACATTTCACATATTCTTTGTTTATGCTAAGTTATAACTTTATGCCAATTTTATTTGTAAGGCCGTATGTCTTTCGGTACGTGGTCGCCATTCAAGGATTTACTGCTCCACCGGCCATCTGTCCGTTGAACTTTCTTCCCTATCCAGTATGACTTCAGTTTCGCAATCATTTGGGCTATGTCGGTGACTTTGGTTCTCCTATTCAATTTCGCAGGGAAACCTGGTTAATACGCGCTTTAATATTCCCAATTTTCCTATATGGGGTGGAAACGTGGACGACACAAGCTCGAGAAAGGAAAATGATATAAGCATTTCAAATTTGGTGCTTGAGGCGTATGTAACGGATACCTTGGACAGCCAAGCTCACCAATGCATGGATCATGTCTGAACCCGCCTCTCTACAATCTGTCAGCAGAGAAGTCTTAACCTATTATACCTACTCATATTATGAGGAGGTCAGTTGAGAGCCTTGAAAAGCTGATCAGTTTGGAAACACTGAAGGCAAACGAGCCGCGGACGGACCCCTGCCAGATAGAGCGGTCAGGTGAACCACCCTCGACTAAGTTCAGTTCGGTTGTCAGAGATACAAAGGACAGCACCAGCATCCTCGGCCGGCGATGACCATGATCGTCAGACATGAGGGAACGGCCGCAGAGAGAGAAATATTATTATTAGTAACATTAACATCTGAAGAATCGTTAAATAAAACATTTAGAAAGAGTCAAACATTTTTATTTACAACTCAACAAGCACTCTATTCAGTGTTTTCTACTCTTTGGTGATCTTTGTTCATAACTCATACTTGACACTTGTTCAAAATAAATATTATAAATTATTGCATGCACTTAATATGTTATGTCTACTGGCAGTGATTTTGTACTTCCAACTATTGCCTATTTAAATTTAGAATCCTGATGAGGACCAGGCCCATGATGGTTGCAGCAGCGACTCCGATGCCCGCCTTCCACCACGACGAGTTTTCACCAGCAAAGCTTGCGAAGTGTTTTAGATGTCTGTAAATAAACATGTTTTTCGGTAGGTTAAGTTTTCAATTTCTCTTTTATGGTTTTGGGATTACAATAAGCAAAAAAAATTTTTAGATATATAAGTCGCAATAGACCGGCAGATCTAAACGCCGCAAATATAGCTGCATCATAGGACGAGGCGCCACACACTACGAAAGGATTCCAAACATATGCGGCCAAACCAGCATATTTATGAACCCTAACGGAAATTTAAGTGCGGACGTCCAAAGAATACGTGCTGACCATGCGAAAGCTACGACATTAATTAAAATTAAGAAAGGTGCTCAGAGCGGTCGCGATGGAGATGTACTCTGGACACCTACTGGTCCAGCTGGGTGCAATAGATCTTACGGAATTGGAAACATTCCAGAGAGAACGGATGCGTGGTAATCCTGGAGGTATACCCTCCCGTCGACCTCAAGAATGAATAATTCTAGGAATATCATAATGCATATTCACGACAATTGCACCGCAGGTAATGAAAAGCAAATCAAGATAGGAATACATATTATGTCGCAGGGATATGATAAAATCAGTGATTTGGTCAAATGTCGGAGGATGTTAAAATAACAACACGGTTTTATCATTTCTCGACACAAATCAAGTGATTTGATCAAATGCCACAGTTGCTTCCGTGAAATAACAAAAAGTATTTTCTTTGGTATTTATAAGGTTTATTTGGTTAGACTTGGACATAATTTGGTAAGAATTTAGTATCGTGTCGCTGGTGGAGGGGGGTCAGAGGGGAAGGGAGATGTCCTCTGTCCCCTGGCCTACTCCAACACTCCCATATTAATTATTTAATTAGGTCCTCGATAGTTCGGCGGCCTGCGTTTATGGGGTCAAAAACTCCAAGAAAAGCAAGTGATTACTAGGGGAAAACACTTATTAGAACACCATCTTGGATTCAACTACTTACATGTTATACTCATACTAACATTATATTAATGACAGAAATCTAAATAAGAAGGTATTATAAATGTTATAAGTAGGTACTAATTATTGCTTGCGGAATGACTATCTAGATAAAATTAATAAGCGACAGTAGTAGTAGGGATTCGCCGGTTCTGCCTCCCCGGTTCTGGCTCACTTGCCTACGACGCCTACTAAAAAAAAAAAAGTTTGGTGTCAAACTGGGGGTTTTGATGTATTTCCGAGCGATTGCGCTGATCCGTTTTACGATATCACTTATAGTTTCAAAGTTAGCTTTTTAAGTTAAACAGATCCATACTCATTACTAATCAGTGGTAATTAACCTAATGATTGGTGAGCGCCTCAATGTTAATTCTATGAATGTGATAGATGTAATTAGTAAATTACCTCTCATATTCGTTACTACGATTAAAACGACAGTTTTGTGCTGTGTGTCTTATTTATGTTAAAAGATTATAAAAATAAAGTATATAATAAAACATCGTTCCAGATTGTATCATTTTCAAAATATTTTATGAAATCATTCAAAATCTTCAAATAAATTCTTTACTCTTGTAGTATTGTAGATATACATTCTGCAATTGCTTTGTAAAAACCTCGGCTGGAATCCCTAAGCTGGACGATCATATGAATCGAAGTATTGTCCCATATCATGCTCATCAATGTGTATTGTAACAACCCAGTGAGAGCCTGGCTTATTTTCACTATCTATATCAAGTCAAGTGAAAAAAATCTTTATTCACTGTAAAACTTTATAAGTTATTTAGTGCAAGTCAGGTTGAAGTACAAAAGTTACAATAGCATACAACAATATTCATTAACAAAATTTAGAAGATTAATTCCAACTATCTTTATCATTCAAATAATCTTTCACATTATAATAGGCCTTGGATGTTAATTTATTTTTTACGATACATTTAAATTTTTAATAGGTAAGATTTTACTATCATTTGGGAGTTCATTATAAAATATAACACAATCCACTTTAAAATATTAAGATATTTAATTTTACGGAGCCTAGTAGATGGAATTGCGAGTTTATGTTTGTTTCGAGTATTGACATTATGTACATCACTGTTCTTTTTGAATTGGCTAATAGGTTCATGAGCGTATAGGAAGTTCTCGTATATGTACTGGCAGTGTACTGTCATAATATTAATTTAACTAAACTTTTCTCTCAATGAATCCCTTGAACGCATTTTATATATTGCTGACAATATAACAGGGCGTAACAACGTATATCGACTATCGGTTTGCTGCGTAAATATTATTTTGAATACTGAGATCAAATTTCTTCAAATAATTCTGTATCTCGATTGTATTCATATTAGTTTAGAATAAGGTCTTGTCAGTTGAAGGATTGAATATTTATGTGGTTCATGTAATTAAAAGTTATTGGGTTACAACTTACAATAAAACAAAACATCATTTTATGTACATATATTAATTCAAAATTATAAGGCAATATAGTAGTAAGTTTAACCAAAAATAATACACAGCCTTACAAACGACCAAACATAAACATAACTGCGGTAATCTATGGAAATATTGTGATTTTTATCAATTTTATTGTATAAGAGCTTATTCAAAACGAACTTTGGTTTTTGAAATATGTAACTTGAGTTAAGTGATATAGCTCTGTGTCATTATCTTGATGTAACAAATTTTGAGATAAATAAAATAAACTTTGGTTTCTGTGATTACTTCCTTTCGTGAATATATCAACAATCCGACCATCAGAGTTCCTCATCAGGTCATCAATTATTATGAGGATTAGTTTAAGATTTTTTCCGTCAAACATATTATAGAGATCAGGCAGTTATATCTTGAAAGTAATTAACATGGTTGAGATTTTATAAAGGTTGCTATATATCATCAAAGCATCAAGTGATTTAGATAAAATTTGTGTCAATGACATCATTCAAAAATTTTATAAAATTATTTGCGAAAACTGACTATCCACACCCACACACAATGCAACTTCTACTACAAAAAAGGTTTCAAATAATATAATGAGACGATTTATTGTTAAACAACCATTTATTGATTATATTTAAATATAATAATTTATAAGTAAACCAAATATATAGTACCTATATCGTAACTTACTCCACAAGTTATGTATCTAATCTATTCTTTTCAAAAAAATTAATTCAACCTTAAAACTTATATAATATTTATTTTATTTTATGATGACTCCAAGCTAATGTATCAATATAATTTGCTTAGATATACCGTTTGGTATGACAAACTATATTTATTTATTCGTTGAGTGAAAATATTATGCTTAATGACTTAAATCTATGCATTGAACAATATTCATTCTTATTTTCAAATAGGCATATCTTATAATTTTCCATTTTCATATACTAGTATAATATATTAGTAACACTTTTATTAAATTTGAATGTGATTTGTCCAACAATAACTAATACATGCGTTTACATCTAAGTACTAGGAATTCATTAAATATGTTAACTTTGTTTTCATCTTTGTTAATTACTTTCAAGATATAACTGCCTGATCTCTATAATATGTTTGACGGAAAAAATCTTAAACTAATCCTCATAATAATTGATGACCTGATGAGGAACTCTGATGGTCGGATTGTTGATATATTCACGAAAGGAAGTAATCACAGAAACCAAAGTTTATTTTATTTATCTCAAAATTTGTTACATCAAGATAATGACACAGAGCTATATCACTTAACTCAAGTTACATATTTCAAAAACCAAAGTTCGTTTTGAATAAGCTCTTATACAATAAAATTGATAAAAATCACAATATTTCCATAGATTACCGCAGTTATGTTTATGTTTGGTCGTTTGTAAGGCTGTGTATTATTTTTGGTTAAACTTACTACTATATTGCCTTATAATTTTGAATTAATATATGTACATAAAATGATGTTTTGTTTTATTGTAAGTTGTAACCCAATAACTTTTAATTACATGAACCACATAAATATTCAATCCTTCAACTGACAAGACCTTATTCTAAACTAATATGAATACAATCGAGATACAGAATTATTTGAAGAAATTTGATCTCAGTATTCAAAATAATATTTACGCAGCAAACCGATAGTCGATATACGTTGTTACGCCCTGTTATATTGTCAGCAATATATAAAATGCGTTCAAGGGATTCATTGAGAGAAAAGTTTAGTTAAATTAATATTATGACAGTACACTGCCAGTACATATACGAGAACTTCCTATACGCTCATGAACCTATTAGCCAATTCAAAAAGAACAGTGATGTACATAATGTCAATACTCGAAACAAACATAAACTCGCAATTCCATCTACTAGGCTCCGTAAAATTAAATATCTTAATATTTTAAAGTGGATTGTGTTATATTTTATAATGAACTCCCAAATGATAGTAAAATCTTACCTATTAAAAATTTAAATGTATCGTAAAAAATAAATTAACATCCAAGGCCTATTATAATGTGAAAGATTATTTGAATGATAAAGATAGTTGGAATTAATCTTCTAAATTTTGTTAATGAATATTGTTGTATGCTATTGTAACTTTTGTACTTCAACCTGACTTGCACTAAATAACTTATAAAGTTTTACAGTGAATAAAGATTTTTTTCACTTGACTTGATATAGATAGTGAAAATAAGCCAGGCTCTCACTGGGTTGTTACAATACACATTGATGAGCATGATATGGGACAATACTTCGATTCATATGATCGTCCAGCTTAGGGATTCCAGCCGAGGTTTTTACAAAGCAATTGCAGAATGTATATCTACAATACTACAAGAGTAAAGAATTTATTTGAAGATTTTGAATGATTTCATAAAATATTTTGAAAATGATACAATCTGGAACGATGTTTTATTATATACTTTATTTTTATAATCTTTTAACATAAATAAGACACACAGCACAAAACTGTCGTTTTAATCGTAGTAACGAATATGAGAGGTAATTTACTAATTACATCTATCACATTCATAGAATTAACATTGAGGCGCTCACCAATCATTAGGTTAATTACCACTGATTAGTAATGAGTATGGATCTGTTTAACTTAAAAAGCTAACTTTGAAACTATAAGTGATATCGAAAAACGGATCAGCGCAATCGCTCGGAAATACATCAAAACCCCCAGTTTGACACCAAACTTTTTTTTTTTTAGTAGGCGTCGTAGGCAAGTGAGCCAGAACCGGGGAGGCAGAACCGGCGAATCCCCACTACTGTGAGCCAGAACCGGCGAATCCCTACTACTGACAGTCATTCACAGTAGATACTAACATTTAATTTGCTTCGTAGGCTTGCAACGCTGCGTATTTTAATGGACTTATGCAACAAGGGTGTGCAAAATGAAATAATAAACTCGTAAAAAAAGGTCGCCATAAATTTCATTTAAGAAGATACCTAAAATTTTATAATATTTTGATTGGTATAGTTGCAGGTTGTGGAAGAGTTTCCATAGTTAGATCTAATGAAAAACATGATATAAACGAATTATTTCGAGACCGACGTTCCGATTAATACTAAATCACTACTAACTCGAAAGTGGTCTATATATAAGTCATCAGTGAGAAGACATGGTTAACGCGGCTATATCACTTGTAGTACCTTCTTATTAAGATTTCTACGATAACAACATTACTAACCTGTGTTTACTGAACAAAATCCAAGCGGCTTGAAATTGACTGGTCAAGATAACATGATTAATAAAAATTTCTAAGTGAATATTGTTATTTTGTCGCAGCCATCTAGTAAAATCATCAAAGGCTCGCCCGTTCATTAAATGCATCATACCATTTAATGAAATGGCGGAAAATGTATATAGCTGGCTTAGTTGTTTAAGGCAAATTTCACTAGATAGCTGTTTATTATTTTAGCCATGTTTTGATGAATTTGTAATTTATGGCTAGGTTAGTTTATCTTAAATTTTTATTTAAAAAAATATGTTGTTGCTGACTCCTTTATTTGCTTGGTGCTCAGAGGGCCTACCATCAACTTTTAAAAAGCGATGCGATTCCGATGGAGTTCAGTTTAGGTACCTAAACTGCATCACTAACATTCGTACCATGAAGTGCCTTTTACTGAATGCCGTTTGGATCGCTTATGAAGAATGAATTAAATAAATTTGTCTGTGGTCCGCAGTGTGATAAAGATATGACGCTCTACAGTCGTTGCATAAGTTTGTCTCTCTTACTCGAACCATATGCGTTGCGTTTCGAAACCTAAAATAATATGATTTAAGCGGTTTTTTTGCTTAGAAAATACTTAAAATACATTTTAAAATTGCGCTTTATAGTGTCAAATTATAAACAATTAAGCCCTTTTTTATACTTATTAAATAATAGTAATATAAATATATATAGTTCTTTGAATAACAAATTAAATGTTTTCTTAGGTGTTTTCGTAAAAATAACGAGTTATGAACGCACCTCCATTGATGTTTGATTTGAAAGGTGCGTACATTTATTTTAATTCATTCTTGCGAACAGGCTATAGTCCGGGCCCTTACTGCCTCGTCTTTAGTATTGTCATTTTAGGTATTTATTTTCAGTATTTTGTTTTACAATAAAGTCCAATAAAGTATTCTCATTTCATCTTTCATCAATAAAATTTTCCTTTTCTGTATGTTTTCACTATTTTTTAAAAGTTATTAACAACACGATTCACCTTCCTCTAAGGAAGTAGCAACTTTTTTCGAATCGCTCACTTTGACATGTGTCATAGCTATCCAGTTTAAGTTGAAATATTACCTCATGGTACTAATGAATGTACGAACTAAATCAGTTTGCGATTTAGGTGAAATATAATTATCGGAGTAAAAGGCAATTATGTTCTCAAAATTGATTCCTTTCGAAAACTTTTTTATAAATTAAATCACTAACACAGCTTTGGAAACAAATTACCATCTGAGAGAGAAGAAATGGCGCAAAAGACTATACCAGTATTCTGTTTGCGCTCTTTTAAAATAATAATTATGCAATATTGTATTATAACATAGTATTTTCTTTGATTAACGCGAGTGTTACACATTTACATACAATACATTTTAAAGGATTAAAACACGTTTAATTGTAACTGTAACTCGACGTTTCGTAACCTTTCCAGAGCATGTTTTTAGGGGGACTGGGTTGAAATGAGTCAAGATAGTATTTGTCATAATATGAAGCTTAGTCATTTATTGCCTCGGAGGTGATATTTGCTGTATACAGATGGTTTTTAGCAAAATTAACTGACAGTGTCCTCTTCTTTTCTGGTATGTGTAGTTTTGGGTTTTAAATGAGAGATAATTGGATCCCAGGTGCTAGATAATTTTAGCCCGTCTTCTCTATTGAAATTTGGGTGTTTTTTAATTTCAATGGCGATCACGTTCCAGTCTTGGGAGAAATCTATTCTACTTTGCCAACACTTGTGGTTTGTCGAAGCGGATGTAGTGGTTTGGACGTTCTGGTGTTCACATACAGCTGACTCATAGTGAGGTCTGTGTTTAATATTCGCAATGCACCGGCTGTGAGAAGGTCGGGAGAGGGGTCAAAAATCATAAATTCGTGTTACTAATGGCGCCTGTTAACTTTGTCGGGCGTGACAATCCTGAATAGGTACGCAAGAAGTACGTACGAGTACATTGCTGTGGGCGTTATCTAATTTATCATTATAAGCGCGCGGATAAAACACATCTTTCTTTATAAGGTTTCTCAAGTAAGTGAACCTTCTGTGCTTCTACTCTATCGAAATCTCAAAGTGGTAAACTGCTGGTGTGGTCATATCATATCAAACCAAATGTCGTCATCCCGTTATGATCAGGGGGCTAATGATTTATTAAGCCTATAACTTGCCCTATATTGCACAAATACTGAATCTGGAGAAGCTCAAATTCCTCAAACTGATGAACAGGGCGAAATAAGTGGCAATCTTTAATAATTTATGTCTCGATAGAGTCGTGCCGCTAGATTTTTCATCGGTTGAAAACCGACCAAGTTTATTAATTTAGTGTGCGTGACAAGCTACGTCTTACACTCGCGATTTGTATGTCACTTTCTGTGAGGGAGTGCATTGTTCAAATTAATTTTACCAATAATGTTATATTTTTTGTGATTATTTTTACTACGTTATCTCTTAGCATTTCACTATTTCATTTATTGTAATTGTGTATTGTAGGGTCATTTAGGTATGGCTTTACATTGGTCAAATTAAATATAGCCGTAATTATTGATTGTGTGTGATTGAAATATTTGCATGTCTGTCAAGACGAAACATGAGTCTGCTCTTGAATTTGTAGCAACTTTACTTGTGAATGTTTCTGGCAAATAAAGAACTTTGACTTTGAAAATAGAGGTTAACCCTCAAACTCCATTTTTTTTTTCGATGTTTGTATTTGTTTATTTAATTAAATTGCGTTACATGCGACTTAGTTACTAAATAAAATTGTAGTACTAAATAATTATCACATGCACCTCGTAATAAGGCATAGCAATGAACGACAGAGGGGCAGACATTCTAATATATTTTTCCTCTCGGTATTCATTAATAGAATAGTAACATTTTTCCAAAAGTAACTTTTTCAAAGAGCTTATGAATTTTTTAATATTGGTTTCGGCTTTTAAGTGTTCTGGTAACTTATTATAAATTTTAACTGACATTGGGTAGGGACCGGAACTGTGTAATGTTAATTTAGAGTTAGTTTGCATAAGATTATTTTTATAGCGAGGTGTGTTGTGCCGGGGCACGTCTATGATTTTTGTGTATAGATTTGGGTGTTTTCTTACAAACTTACATATTTCACAGCTGTCACAGTCTATCTAGACATATAAATTATGAAAGGTGGCCATAGCCGGACTATTCTAGAAGTTGTTTACTTACGGAAAGGCAGCCATTGTCGCTAGTTTGATGAACACGTCGTGTTTGTTCTCCCGGATGTTCAGTAGCTGCGGCGCGAGCAGCTGGTACTTGCTGCAGAACACCTCCGGCTGCAGAATGTACTCCTGGCGCGTGACCAACGCGTCCCCCTTTGTGCCAACTATGAGTACTGGGATGTGGCTTTCGGCGAAATATTTCTAAAAACAAATCAGTCATTCATTTATATCTCAAGCTTGACTTGCATAAAGAAACAAAAAAATGATTGTGTGGTTTTATGAAACCACGGTAAATGTGAAACTTTTTTTCACATTATAGACATTTAACAAAAAATTTTGGGTATAAAAATCGCTTTATCAATCTTAATTTTATACTTGGAATATTGGAATGATAATGGGAAATAAAAAAAGTAGACTAAGTCTCCAAGTAATATTTTTATTGAACTCTGTGTCTTAGCCCTGGTTAAAAACCAAACAAAATAGCGTGGAGCACTGGTACAAATGAGTAATAGTCTATATACTACACGGTCAGCTGCTGCGAACTATAGGCGCCGCCCGACCGTCACGCGACATGCAACACACAGACGAAAAAGTTTGAGACGATGTAATAAAAGTTTCACTTTAAAAATAAGAAGAATAAATTTAAACAGATTATATTTTGTCAGAGCCTAGACGCGAATCACGTATGGTAGCCGTAGGAGGATCGGCGATGTTGCAATAATCCCCGTTTATCATAGAAAAGTCGCATAGCTGATAGCTGACCCCAATTCGACGGCTCGTGTCATTTTAAAATAATTAAGAATTCATTATATATTAAAATTCGAACAGGATAACCGATAGATTATTTTAGTTTTAATATATTTAATAGTAATTTCAATTTAATTAGAGTATTAAGAAAACAAACAAATTGTTTTTTTTTTCGAAACTTTGGCTGCCGCAAACATATTTCGCGTGAATAAATGTTTATCTAAGACTAGGATGGCGTTTGTTCACACCATAGACTTACAATATACAAGCGTATAGACAAACACAACTCGTGAGAAAGAAGAACATCTGTAAAGAAGATTTTTTTATATAAGAGGAGGCAAACGGACAAGAGGCTCACGGGATGGGGAGTCGCAACCGCCCGCACATTCTGAACAACAGGTATCAAGAGATGCGTTACCGGCCTTTAAGGTGGGTGTATGCTCTTTTCTTGAAGCTTCCTTAGTCCTATCGGTTTGGGAAAACAGCAGCTGGAACTTGATTCTACAAAGTGGCTGTGCGTGGCAAGAAATAGATAGAGAATATAATAGATACAGCAAGATAGAAAAGCAAAGCGAATCTATTGTCACTGTAACCGATTTTGATTGACAAGTCGAAAACAGTCAGTGACGATTAACATTACACCCTTAGTACTTTGAATATTAACAGCTAACACACACATTGATAAATCAATATTGGTGACACATAATCGGTTTGTTAGGTCGTCCATATGCTAGTATAGTCTAAGGTTTATATAAACTATTCCAGACCGCAGACATGCAAGGATAACAAAGTAATTTGGATACTAACTAGTGAAGAGAGTATGTATTTTTAACCGACTTCAAAAAGGAGGAATTTCTCAATTAGATCGGTATTCTTTTTAAGTATGTACACTTATTATGCTGAGATTTATGATCCGATTTACGCAATTTTTAGTTCGATGCGGGGTAGATGCCATTTGGTCCCATAAAAAATTACATAGTTCGACCCCGTAGTTTTCATATTATGAAAATTTTTGTCTACGTTTAGTAGCACATATAAATAACAGTTTTTTATTAATATTAAAGATGAAGGTTTGCATGAGAGTCGTATTAAATTAAATTTTTAGTTATTTTATACTTTTCAGTTTTTGAAGTCGGTTTTTTTTATCTATACTATGCAAAGTTAGTGCAAATTAGTATTTGTTGAAATTACTAGCTGTATCTTAACATCTAGTTACAAACGAACTTGCAATTACAGTGCTGCAACCATTTTTGGTCCTTTATAATCCTTATCCAGCAATGCTATATGCATTGCCCAAAAGGTGATCGACTTGCCATTGGGCCCTTTTTTATAGAAGAGAGGATAAACGAGCGCACGGGTCACCTTATGTTAAGTGATCACCGCCGCTCACATTCTCCTGCAATAACAGAGGAATCACAAGAGCGTTGCCGGCGCTTTAAAAAAGTGTACGCGCATTTTTTGAAGTTACCCATGTCGTATAGACCTGGAAACACCGCACGAGGAAGCTCACTCAACAGCTAAGTCGTACGCCAGAGAAACTTCCATGAAAACCGCACTGTGGAGGAACGTCACATCCAGATAATGGGGATATGCTAATTTGTGGCGTGTTGGGCGAGTTGGAATTCGGTGGCAGAAATCAGGTGAAACAGGTGTTGGTAACACGGCCCTATGCGACGCCAAGAGATCCCTATCCAGTCGTTCGCAGAGCACTCACAATGTATATCCTCGCGATGTACTCGAAGGAGCGGCTGGCGGCCGCGTCGTACACCAGGCAGGCCACGTCACAGTTGACCTCGTGCGGCCGCAGTGGGTCGGACACGCGCGAGATCCCGATCTCCCGCAGCACCAGGTACTTCTCCTGCCCGTACACCAGCACCGTGCTGATGCAGCTGCTGTCCGACCCGCTCCCGTCGCTCCGTTCGTGTGTGTGCGCCTTTAACCTCTGCCACGATGTAAAGAGTCTATCACACTGAATAATATACCGTGGAAGGGATAGCGGCCTTCCATAAGTTAAAATTAAGAATATGCAAAATGTTGACTATATATTTGACAACACTGTCAATACAATGATAATTCTGAAGTTTTCCGAATGTCAAGCAGCCTTGCAAATAAACGTGGGAAACGTAAGCATAAGAATAAGCAGTCTTATTCAGATATTCTTGATTTATTCTCAGTTTCAACTTTATACCAAGTTTATTTGTAAGAGTCTGTACATTATTGGACTAGGGACTATCGAGAATTCTTTAGGGGCTATCAAATATAAGAAGGTTAAAGATTATTATGAATCCTTAAAAAAGGGTAAGAGTTCTTGGAATTGGGAACTATTATTCCTAGTTCGAATAGGTAGAATGAGGGCAACGCAGCACTGATCGTCGTGGACATCTTTCGGGGATGTCTTTCAACTGAATTGATGGTGATGAATCCTCACCCCCACGTGCTAATGTGTTTTCCATTTTAGAATGCACACGTACGCTCACATGCTTTATAAGGTGATACCGTCGAACTATTAAGAGTAGAGATTTTATAAAAAGACTGACAACTGGAGAATGTTAAGCCTTCCAAAGACTAGGACTATCGTGAGTCCTTAAAAGATGGTATTAATATTAAAAGTCCTTAAGGACACTTGCTTAGTCTACGAACTATAATAGGTTTCTAAGGTTTGACTATGAGGACTTATAAAATCATGGGAATGAGTCCTTAAATCTAGTAAGTATCAACAGTTATAAACTACTGTGATAAACTGAGAGAACAATTTCCCTTCGCTATTTAATTTTTTCTTTCAAATTCAAATATTTTTATTCAAAATAGGATATGATATCACTTCTTGAAAGCCAAAAACTACCACCCATTCGAAAGAGTATGCCTCAGAAGAACGGGCTCAAGAAACTCAGCAGGCTATTTTATTTTTTCATAAAATATGGTTAGGTACAATGGAATATCGAACAGTAAAACTATTTTATAGCCTGAGGGTGCTCCATTCTCAATCTGTGGTAGCATTAGGTCAATAAAGTCACTTTTTTCGAAGCGTGTGTTGTATTTCTTTCAGCTTTTTTTTTTAATGTATAGAATTTATTTATTAGATTTCTTCATTAATTAACACATTAAAAATAGAGGTTTTAAAGGATTTATTGAAAGTCAAAAACTACCACCCATTCGAAAATAGGTCCCTCAACTTGAGAGGAACGGGCGCAAGATTTCGTTATTTATAAATAAAATTTTGTTACAAACAATTTTGTTAAATAAACAGCCTGAGAGTGTTCACCCAATTCCCGAGGTGGTATTAAGAAAGTCATTTATGTTATAATAACCTTTACCACGAACACAAATATTTTTAATTTCATGACTCATATTAATTATTAAATATTCAATTAGGTTTATTACCTTGTGCGCTATTCCCAGGAAACTTCTACAAATGGACGTTTTCCCACAAGCTCTCGGCCCGATAATATGACACTGGTACACATTGCGACTGGACTGCTTCTTAGCTAAATCCACTTTCTTGTCACGTGTTACTGGAAATTAAATATTTAAATTTAACTCTGGCAACTCTACAATAAAGAATTACTTACATATAAGACTATTGCATATTGATTTATGGATTACATGACCTGGACCAGTTTCCGCAGCAGTTAGATATACTGAAATACACCATATTCAGTTATTTCACGTCCGACAATATACTTACGGGTATTCCCAATACTTAGTGTACCTCCGATTGTGGCCTACTTGGGATAAAAATTGTAACTATCGTTGACTTTTCTGTCCCAACAAAATTATTGACGGTAACTCACCTTATCCGTACACGCTGTCTGTCAATGGGACGACGTATAGCTTACCAGCGATATAAAGTTTGTATGGAAATTGCAATTCACGCGTCCCAATATAAGGCGATAAGTATGGCTTATCGGGTATATTGGGACAGCTACTTACTGACAGTAGATGGTAGTAACAGCCGTTAATCACTACTCTACTACTATTTGTCTACAAGTAAGTATTAATCTAATAGTCACTATTAATTCTAGTACCTTCTTCTGTCTCTATAGTGGCACACATTCCGTAACATATATTTATTTACTTATAAATACTTTTGTCAAATTAACGTATTTTCTTATCAAATCTGGCGCCCATTTTCGAAATCTCCATCATGGTTTCGTTATTTTGTTGACATTTTGTCTATTTATTTATTTATAGCACTACACATTTACAGAATATACATATTATTATTTCATACATATTTACAGAAATAATCTTAAGCTTACGTAGTCCCGCAAAACTGTTTCCACAGTTTCTCTGCAGTATTAAGTCTCTTGTAATAATATATTGTTGCTTATATTAACATTGATTTTATACGAGTGTAATCAGCAAATATTGATAACAATATAGTAAAAAATATAATTTTAAGGTTTCTTACTGGTTTCTAGTCGGATGTCGTCAAGTAATCTTTTTAATAAATACGGATGGCGTTTTAGCAAAGTTCTATCACCGCAGTAGTTGACAGAGATGTCATCTTAGAGACAAACAGAAGGACAGACGGACGCGGTCTACTAGAAGTAAACAATAAATACTGCGTATCAACTTTGAAATTTAACAAATATTGGAAGCCTCAACCTTCATTTTGTGTTCTTTTAAAACATAATCTCTTCTTGAATTATTGAATTTAACAACCAACATAAAAAAGCATACAAGATTTAATCAACGATACGTCACTCGAACGGTTGGCTCAGTTGGAAAGGGCGCTCGCACGGAACGCGAGAGGTCACGGGTTAGAGTCCCGCATCGTTCATAAAATTTTGTTTTCAAACCAACTTAAAAATTAATTATGCCTGAAAAACCTTACTTACTGTGAAATGCAGATTTTTGAGTATCATTTTCAAGAAAATTATAGCCCAGGTAAGCTAAATAGGCGCTTGTGCTCTGCAAGTCCATGAGTGCCATCAATGTCCACCGACACATCCAACCTTGCAGAGTCAAATATCCCTGAAATGGACAAATTAACATATTATCCTTAACCATCCTAATGTAGTATTATCAACCTAGGTTTAGATTTCGTCTGCGTTAAATGCGTATCGCTCCCTCGGGAAATCTTCAAGAATGAATTGCAGATGTAAATAAGTTCAGTTTGTAGGTATATATTTTTTTATGAAAATAAAACAAAATGAATATAAAAGAAGTAAATAATTAAAAAGGCGGACAGAAATGATCACCCTTCAGTGAATAGGAATATATTATGTGCATAGCCATATATTATGCAACTGAAATTGAATTTGGCCAATTTATAGCAGTGGTAATTTTAATCTCGGAAACGATTTCCATATTACGATATTAAAAAGGCATAAAAGGCATTTATTTTCTCAAAATTGATTCCTTTACAATTCTTTTTGATGTCATTTCTTATACTACTAGATACTACTACCGCTTCGGAAACAAATGGCGCTCTGAGAGAGAAGAAGAGGCGCAAGAAACTCTCCCAGCATTCTTTTTTTTGCGCTCTTTTCAATAAAAATATGCAATATTGTACAGTCGCTATAATATAATCACAATCTAGTCCCAGGCTGTCCGATCATTTAGATATTCAGCAGTGGAGTAATAGGATTTACGACAGAGCCATTTTTTTTATAAAACATTTAAATTTATTTATAGATAATGCCTGAACAGTGGCTGGGACTTTATGGTAGAAGTGTATACATTTACCCTTAAAGCTATTATGTATCTTATGAAGCCTACTAGAATTATTTACAAGCAATCCCTTATTTCTAGTGTTATAATAATGAGAATCACTATTAAGAGCAAAAAGGTGACGATTTTTGTGAACATATATTAAATTTTCATAAATGTACTGACAATAAACAGTCATAATATTTATTTCTTTAAATTTTTCTTTGAGAGACTGTCTATAACCAAGCTGATATATAGCACGAACAGCTCTCTTTTGCAGAGCAAACACTATATCAATGTCAGCAGCATGACCCCATAGTAATATACCGTACGTCATGATGCTGTGAAAATAACTAAAGTACACTAATCTAGCGGTCGCAACATTCGTGTACTCTCTAATCTTTCTAACTGCATATGCCGCAGAGCTGAGTCTATCTGCTAGATGGGTAATATGTGGACCCCACTGAAGCTTTTTATCTAACGTGATACCCAAGAAGACCGTAGTGTCCACAAGTTCCAATCTCTGGTCATTTATAAGTACGTTGGTTTGTACCTCCGCTGTGTTTGTTGTAATGAACCGTAAACACTTTGTTTTTTTACTGTTTAAGTGCAGATTATTCGTCTCAAACCAACGCACTATCTTTGAGAGTGCATTAATACCCATATAACGGGTTCGAATCCCGTAAGGTGCAAACTATTCTATGATGAATATGGATGTTTGTGTCGGAGTCATGGATGATTATAATATGTATGGTTAAGTATTTATATATTATTAAATATAATATCGTTGTATTGCACCAATAGTACAGGCTATGCCACGTTTGTGTAAATGTGTGTTAATATTATCATTATGGTAATAAGTGTTTCGCGGTGGTCATTTTGGATTTCAAAATTGTTATCTGCCACCCGACAAACTTGGAAGCTATCTTTATATTATTACGTCTTTATTAACTGCTATTTCGCCATATTCTACGAAAACATAAGCCTGTGTAAATCTCAAACACTTCTGTGGAGACACTGCAATTAGACGCCAATAGAACGGCAGATACTTCGTCTGATGTACTGGTTATGCGCTAATAAAATAGGGCGTTATTATTTTATTTATATTTTGGAATATTCGAAGAATACATATCGTATTTTGCGTAATCGGGTTTGGCTTTTGAAGCCTTATCCTCTGTTAAACTATAAATAAAAAACACGCACTAAAATCTGCAAACGGAATTAAAATCAGGCCTGGAGAACTAATTACACATAATAATTATAGATTTATTAATAATACACTATGGATACCTTTTCATTGGTTGGCACAGTATATCTTAGGTTGTGCCACGGTACTCTCGGACAACAAGAGAACACATTCTTCAGCTCCGTCGGGTTCAGCATTCCATCTTTATCCCTGTCATACTTCTCAAACACTTGAGTTAGAAACTGTTGACCTTTGTATGACAATTCGGAAGAGCAGCCGGCAGGTACTTTTATGCTTTAAAGGTTACCAGAGTAACATAAACATGAAAATATATAAATTCCCAGCCTATATTTCATTTCAAAACAGTAAATTACTTTCTTAACATATAACATATAATTATTCAGTACTAATGTTAGGTATCAGGATGAGTCTGGTGTAAAACTCCGTAAATAATTTATGACACGTCATGGCAGCCAGTAAAATACTCATCACCAATAACAATAGTGATCATCATCATCATTTCAGCCAGAAGACGTCCACTGCTGGACAAAGGTCTCCCCCAAAGATCGCCACGACGATCGGTCCTGCGCTGCCCTCATCCAACCTATTCCGCCGATCTTGACCAGAGCGTCGGTCCATCTTGTGGGGTGCCTATCAACACTTCGTCTTTCGGTACGTGGTCTCCATTCAAGGATTTACTGCCCCAACGGCCATCTGTCTGTCGAGCTATGTGCCCTGCCCACTGCCACTTCAGTTTCTCTACTATCAGGGCTATGTCTGTTACCTTGGTTCACCTACGGATGTTCTTATTTCTGATTCGATCTCGCAGGGACAATCTGAGGTTCGTCACAAGGCCCATAGTGAGCGGCACGTGTGTGTTACGTGTGTCATCATTATCGCTTGAATAATATGTGCTGTCCTGACTGTTCACATTATCACTCCTTGAGGCCTTCCAGCAATGGACGTCTTCCGGGTGGTGATGTGCGTAAGTTTCCTCACAGATATTTCTTCATAAAAGTTTACACTAATGCAATAATAGCAATATAGCATTTTATATCTGAGACCCTTCAGAGGTCGGTTTATAATCGAAAGCATAGTGTATGATTATGATAAGATTAAGGATTGGTCTCCGCTGCGCACCCACTAGATACCGCAGCCGTAGTCGCCAAGTGGGCGTACTCGAGCCAGTCTGGAACAATGTGTGATGTTGACGTGCCACATGTTCTGTTAAACTTTGCTAAAAATTTAAACTAAAAAGCCGACTTGCGTAGTAAAACTTTGTAAAAATAATATACTAAAAGAAATAAGAAAGACACTGGGATCACATATCATCAGTAAATATTTTACATTATATTATATCAATGTAAAATAACACGAAGCTTATATTACAAAATTTGATAGATGCCATTGATTGTCAAGTTGTTAGTTAGTGCGGTATCCAGTTGAAGCGCAGCGGAGACCAATCCTTAATCTAAGTATGTATATAACGTACTATGAGAAAATGAAAACAGAATACATACTTAGGGTACAAATAAGTTTGTGTTAGTTCTAAGCTCTCGTCGTAACCAAACTTCCTTAACACCGTCCATGTTGTTTCATTCCGCCCCCGTTGTATAAACAAACAATGTAAAAATATGAACCCTTTCATTGTAATACATTCATTTTCTATTCCACCAGCAATATTTTGTGCAATGACAGATTTGACTTCATCTAAGACCTAAAAATAGAACCAATAATCTATACATATAAATAAAATTGGAGTGTCTGTTTGTAATATTGAAATAACCGTTTTTTACTACATGTAAATGAATATATACGGTACATATGTACCGTAAAAATGATATTGTGGTATATACCAAAATATCATATTTTACAAGTTTTGTCTGTCTTTCTGCCTGTTTGTTCCGGCTAATCTCTGAAATAGCTGGACCGATTTTGACGGGACTTTTATTGGCAGGTAGCTTATTTAATAAGGAGTAACTTAGGCTACGTTTATTTCAGAAAAATTCTTTTATATTAGAAAAATAAAGTAATGTTGTAATGTCCAAGAAACAGTATAACTCTAAAAATAATTTATATGGGTAAAACAATGTTTGTGGGGTCAGCTAGTAAACAATAAATATATTTTATGGTTCTGTATCTAAATTATTCAGAACCAAAGAAATTGGATTAAATGGGTTTCACTATACTATTCTATGTATATTCAATTGTATGTACTATTGCCAATAGATCAACAAATAGTTAACACCGAGATAGTGAATTCTAAACTAGCCAATTATTCATTTTATTTACAATTTAATTCAGATTTGGCCTAGATCATTAATAAGACTAGATGATTTTCACAGTCTATAATATATTAACAGCATTTAAAAGCTGTGAAAACGTCGAAAAATGTTGAGGTTGACAGTTAACCTCTGTTTGAAGCAAATATGTAATATAGTGTGTATTTTGTATAATATTGTATTGTTCCAGGCTAGAAACTAACCATATAAAATAACGAAATACTCAAAATAACTGCCACTTATAAATTATCCAAATGAAAAAGATTTAAAATTCATACAAAATTTCCATTCATAACATGTCTCTTCAATTCCACTTGACATTGGCGAAATAATTTGCTCCCGACTGGTGCAGCAATATCATAAAAATTTAATTAAATTCAACACAAAGTGACATACAAATCGCGAATCTAAGACGTAGCTTGCCACAAACAATAATATTACACAGTATGTTATGTTTTTAAAGTGATAACCCTCACTTCTAAATTTTAAATATTTTTATTTGTGTATTAATCCTAGAAGTGAGGGTTATCACTTAAAAAACATAACATATTGTTTAGATTTACAAGAGCGACATCTCAAGTCAATTTCCAAATATGCAAATATTGGAGTTGAGCAGGTTATCAACTGTAAAGTAGATCCTGTAGATGAGGCCACAACCTGAGAGTTGAACAAAGCAAACAGAATTTTATAACGAGGCGGTACTCGAACGGTTAGCTCAGTTGGTTAGAGCACCGGCACGGAACGCTGGAGGTCGTGGGTTCGAACCCCGCATTGTTCATAAAATTTTGTTTTTCAAATTTTATTTGTGTAATAATATTACAACAAAACCTGGTCTGTTTTCATTGGTTGTCTAGTAGCAAGAGGCTCTATGTAGACATATAAATTATCTAAGATTTATGGACTCAAAATATTTAGTTATCATTTTTTAAATAAACCAACCAAAGTCATTGACATATCCCAAATGATTTCGAAACTAAAGTGGCAGTGTGCAGGGCACATAGTCTATCGGGCTATATATTGTTGTCTTACAACCCATAACACAGGCTATATGAGTAGTAGGGATTCGCCGGTTCTGGCTCACAGTAGTAGGGATTCGCCGATTCTGGCTCCTCGATTCTGGCTCACTTGCTCGTGATGCCTACTAAAAAAAAAAAAAAAGAAGTTTGGTGTCAAACTGGGGGTTTTGATGTATTTCCGAGCGATTGCGCTGATCCGTTTTTCGATATCTCTTATAGTTTCAAAGTTAGCTTTTTAAATTAAACAGATCCATAATCATTAATAATCACTGGTCATTTAGCTAATGATTGGTGAGCGACTCAATGTCTAAATTTCCATGAACGTGATACAGGTAATTTACTAATTACCTCTATCACATTCGTTACTACGATTAAAAAGACAGTCTCTGTATTTATTATTTATTTTTAAAACATGATTTAAATAAAGTATATAATAAAACATCATTGCAGATTGTATCATTTTCAAAATATTTGATGAAATCATTCAAACTCTTCTTATTAAACTTAAAGTATAGATACATTATGCAGTACTCGCCACACACTGCGGTATATTCATTCTGTACTCTTGCAGTATTGTAGTTATACATTCTGCAATTCCTTTGTAAAAACATCAGCTGGAATCCCTGACGTGGACGACCATATGAATCGAAGTATTGTCCAATACCCTGCTCATCAATGTGTATTGCAACCCAGTGAGTGCCTGGCTTATTATCACTATCTAAATTGCTGACAATATAACAGGGCGTTACAACATATATCGGCAATTGGTTTGCAGCGTAAACATTATTTTTAATACTGGTATCAATTTTGTTCAAATAATTCTGTATCTCGATTGTATTCATATTAGTTGAGAACAAGGTCTTGTCAGTTGCGAGGATTGATTAGTTATGTGGATCATAATAACATAAGCACTCAATAAATAAGGCTTTAATGTATCTTATTCATGTATTTAAAACTTATATGGTTACAATAAAACAAAATATCATTACAAGCGATTCAAATATAAGTCTATGAACATTTGATGAAATTATATTTTATAAATTTTATTATAATATAAAAGCTGATTGAAAACGAACTTTGTACCTACATACTTACGTAGTCATTAGTACAATCTGGAAATGTTGACTCCATTAAACTATCAATAATTGAACTTATCATTTAAGTGCCATTATGTTTCATCACAATATTTAAAAACCTGTACTAATCATAAACAAATTTACTTTTACGATATTTTAGTATAAAATGCTAGAACTGTTCAGAAAAATAATCATTGAAGTGGCGTATTCAGTCAAATTATTATATATTTTGTGTCTTGTGTAATTGTTGAGTGATTTGCTGCAATGGAGGTAAGTTTTATCTATTATTCACTTTGAAATTAAAAAGTAATATCATTTGTTATATTAAGATATGTATGTATAATACTATTCTAAAGCAGTCTTATTGTTGTTGTAGAATGCATTCAACCCAACAATGGAAGAAAATACATATAAAACATTTTACTATCCCTTGTCTGAAGATAGTCAGGATTCATTAAAAGTTCCTCAACTTAAATCCTTGAAGAGGGCCAGCTCAAATGAAAATATAGATGCATTATTCGAAGTGAAAAAAACAAAACAAAAGAAAATATCATTATCAATATCCAGAGCACAGGAGAATGGAAGTATTTACATTACAACTAATGCAGATGACGGAAGAAATGCATCACATTTGGTTAAAATAGAAATCTATGATCTCAATAAAATAAAAAACACGCCTGCACAAGAACAATGGAAATACGCTGATTATAGATTAAAATATTATACAATCGACAATAATGAAAGTTATAAGGACATAAAAAAGATTTTATACAATGTTACGAAGAAAATTTTAGAAACAGAAAATTATAAGAAATATAATTTAAACAATAAGTAGGTAGCTATGAAGAAATACATAAATATTAGTTCAGTTTAGTTATTAGTTTATTTATTCTCTTATACAAATAATATTATTATATTCTCATCATTTGGAAAATTAAACATAACGATATGGAACTCTGCTTTGTATGTAATGAGGTTGAAAAAATGATCAAGTGAGTTATTTTCTTTGTAAATTATTTAGTATTATATTATTGATGAAATGTGGCTAATATCATTCACTTATGTTGTAGTCAACCTGTTCTACAAAGTGGAGGAGGTTTTAAGAGAAGAAGTGCAGTATTACAAGACAGTGAAGACAATGATACAAGTACAAAGAGAGGAAGACAAGGGGAACCATCCACATCATCGGGGCTCACCAGTGTGAACGATGAAATGGTGAACTGTTCTTTATGTCAAATCTTAATACGGAAAAGATATTATGCAAATCATCTTAGAAGTAACCTCCATAAGAATAACGTAATGCAATTACATAGTACTTTAAAAAATGTCACAGTACACGAATCGGCTTTTGGTAATAGAATAATCTCATATAAAATAAAGAGTAAATCCAACCAATTACAAACATTCGAAACACTAGAAATGTTTTTGAATTCTATTAAAAATGAAATTATTTCACTATTTGAGGAATCTGTTCGATTGCTTACAATTTTTAAAGTTAATTTTATTCTGCACGCTAATTTTGTTCAAGAAACAAAAAATATTTCTAATGAATTTGAATTTCAAACATGTAGTTATACTATAATGCAGGGTGAGGATTTAAATTTTTTCTTTTCGTCCTTATGTGATATGTTGATGACTAAAATTAGCACATTTGAGAAAAAAGATAGTGGTTGGAGTCTTAAGAAAATAAATGCATTAGACATGAATATAAACAAATTCAATCCATTACGTGGAAAATCATACATTGAATTACCTAAAGAAATCAAATTAAAAAAAAGTGTTATAAATGTACAAAACTCGGATGATTTATGCTTTAAATGGGCTTTGCTTTCTGCATTATATCCAGTTACTAAGAACTCTCAGAGAGTTTCATCTTACAGTAAATATTCAAATAAATTAAATTTTGACGGAGTTACGTTTCCTGTTAAAATGACAGATATACAAAAAGTAGAAAGGTTAAATAATTTAAGTGTAAATGTTTTTGGTCTTGAATACAATTGTAAAAAGAAAGTACATGAATTAGTTGGTCCATTGTATTTAACAAAATCACGGAAAATTGTTCATATCAATTTATTATTTATTTCGCACGGAACAATTAATCATTTTTGCTACATTAAAAACCTATCGCGTTTAGTAAGTGGTCAAATTTCAAACCATGAACATGCAATCTACATCTGTGACGGTTGTCTTTTACACTTCTCAACAAATGATAAGTTATCAGCCCATCAATTGAATGATTGTTGTCATATTAAAGTGGAATTGCCTAGTACAGAAAAAACTTTAAAAGATTGGTTTGGACAACCAATTTCAAACAATGTCTTAAAATTTGATAAATTTAATAAGATGTTACAAATACCCTTTGTTATATACGCGGATTTTGAAGCTTTCCTTAATCCAATTCAGACATGCTTTAACGATCCATCAAAACCTTATACAACTAATGTTCACAAACACGAAGTTTATAGTTTTGGGTACTATATTAAATGTTCATATGATGATAGTTTATCAAAATATGAAACATATAGTGGTCCTCATTGTACTCATGTCTTTATGAATCAGTTGTATAAAGATTTAGAAGTGATTTGCACAAAGAATTCTTTTGTCATAAGTCCAAAGCCTTTGACTTCCAATGATAATGAAATTATTTCGCAATGTAAAGACTGCTTTATATGTCAATTTAATTTAAATGGTGAATGTGCATTATACTTTGACTCGCATACAGGACATTTTAGAGGAGTTGCACACGAAGTATGTAAGACAAAGTTTAGAATCCCCTATCACATCCCAGTTTTTTTACACAATCTTAGTCAATATGACTCTCATTTTATTGTTCATGCATTAAATTCTATTGAAGGGGAAATTGATATTATTCCACAAACGAAAGAAAAGTACATTTCTTTCACAAAAACGATAAAATTTAATAATCATAAAATTCAATTGAGATTCGTTGATTCGTTTAAATTTTTGCCTTGTAGTTTAGACAAACTTGTTCAAAATTTGAAGGAGGAACAATTTCAAACATTAAAATATAATTTTCCAAATAATAATGATTTTTTACGTCTTAGAAAAAAAGGAATTTATCCATATGAATTTATGTCATCACATGATTCCTTAAAACTTTCAGCACTCCCTAGTCGCGATAAATTTTACAATACATTAACCGACACACATATTTCCGATGAAGATTATGAACATGCCAAGGATGTTTGGCAACACTTTCATTGTCAAAATATGTCAGATTATTCTGATTTATATCTTAAAACCGATGTTTTACTTTTAACAGATGTGTTTGAAAATTTCCGAGCCTTATGTTTGCAAACATATGGTCTAGATCCAGCTCATTATTATACAGCACCTGGGTTAAGGTGGGATGCTATGTTAAAATGCACAAAAATTAAATTAGAATTACTTCAAGACTTTGAACAAATAGCTTTTATTAGATCGGGCATTCGAGGAGGTGTATCTCAATGTAGCAATCGTTATGCCAAAGCAAATAACAAATATATGCGAGAATATGATAAAGACACACCAAACTCATTTTTAACTTATCTTGATGCTAATAACCTTTACGGATGGGCCATGTCTCAATTCCTTCCTACAGGAGGTTTTGTGTGGGTAGATGTCACAACTAATTTTGATGTTCCTGATGATTATGAATATGGTTTTATTTTGGAAGTAGATCTAGAATATCCTATTGAACTGCATGATTTACATTCTGACCTACCCTTATGTCCCGAGAATATATGTATTGGTAATACAAAAGACACAAAATTAGTTCCAAACCTTCGTAATAAAATTAAATATGTGATTCACTACAGAAATTTTAAAGCAATGTCTGACAATGGGTTTAAAATTACAAAAAATTCATAGAATTTTAAAATTCAAACAATGCGCATGGTTACAATATTATATAGATTTAAATACAAACATGCGTAAACTAGCCACATCTGATTTCGAAAAAGATTTTTATAAATTAATGAATAACTCAGTGTTTGGAAAAACAATGGAAAATATCGAAAAAAGAGTAAATGTAAAATTATTGAGTCATTGGGAAAATCAGGGTAAAATTCTAGGCGCACAAGATTTAATTGCTAAGCCAGAATTCCATAGTTTATCTATTTTTAATGAAAATTTGGTTGCAGTTCAATTACGAATGACGAAATTGTTCCATAATAAACCTATTTATTTGGGATTTTGTATATTGGATATTTCTAAAACTCTAATGTACGACTTTCACTATAACTATATGTTTAAAAAGTTTCAAAACAAATTAAAATTATTGTACACAGATACTGATAGTTTAATATATCAAATTTTTACAGATGATTTTTACAGAGATATAAAACCTGATTTACATTTGCGTTTCGATACCTCTGACTATACAGAAAAAAATATATTTGGTTATCCAAAACTCAATAAAAAGAAGTTAGGCTACTTTAAAGATGAAAACAATGGTAACATATTTAATGAATTTGTAGGACTTAGATCTAAAATGTATGCATTAGATGTTGAGGGAAAATTCACAGCTAAAGCTAAGGGGGTTAATAAAAGTGTTACTAAGAATATGAAAATGGAAAATTATAAGACTTGCTTATTTGAAAATAAGAACGAATATTGTTCAATGCTTAGATTTAAGTCAATAAAGCATAATATTTTTACTCAAAGAATAAATAAATCTAGTCTGTCATTTAATGATACCAAACGGTACATTTTACCAAATAATATTGATACATTAGCTTGGGGTCATCATAAAATAGAATAAATATTATATTAAATTTTAAGAATAAATTATTATAGTTTTAAAAAACCAAATGAGAGATTATTGTATTTAGATGTATAAGTTGCGGAGTAAAACATGATGTACTGTATATTGTTTCAATTATAGATTTTTCTGTTTAAATAAATGGTGGTTTAGTAACAGATTGTTTCATTACTATACTAAACCTTAACACACATAGACGTAGTAGATAATGCATCATTTCAATCATCCATTCACTGCAATAGTTGCTGGTCCAAGTGGATGTGGAAAATCAGTTTTCGTAAATAATTTTATAAAATTTTTGAATGATATCTGTGATACAAATTTTACCCAAATCACCTGGTGCTTTGATGAAATGCAGCCTTTATATAATCTCAACCACATTCATTATCTTCAAGGTTTACCTGATTTATCTATGTTTGACGGAAAAAATCCTCAACTTGTAATAATTGATGACCTGATGAGGGAATCAGATGGTCGTATTGTTGATATATTCACGAAAGGAAGTCATCATAGAAACTTAAGTGTGTTTTATTTATCTCAAAATTTGTTTCATCAAGGTAAAGGACAAAGAGATATATCACTCAACTCAAGTTATATAATATATTTCAAAAATCCTCGAGATAAAACCCAAATTCGATACTTATCTCGTCAAGTATTCCCTGAAAATCCGAAATATTTGGAAGATTCTTACAGAGATGCTACCAATGAAGCTCATGGTTATTTAATGATTGATTTGAAACAAGAAACAAATGAATTGTGTCGCGTTAAGACAAAGATATTTCCATCCGATGGATATTGCACTGTTTATGTACCCACAAAAGGGTTTAAATATGGTAAGAATCAAGAAATTTCGATCATTTATAAATGATGCATAGACGTTAAAGACGCATAAAGATTTGTTAATTGCTCTACATAAACTGAAGCCAAAATATCAAAAAGCTTTATTAAAATCATGTAACAAAACAGAAATAAATTACATTTGTGAATGTATTCATAACGTACTGCGGGGTAACATTGAATTGGCCGAGAAAGAAAAATCTAAATTAAAGAAATATAAAAATATTCTTCGAAAATTGGTAAGAAAAGGTACGAATAAAATTAGAAAAAATATAATTGTACAAAAAGGAGGTTCATTTCTACCGATAATATTGGGTTCTATTCTAAGTGGGTTGATTAATTCATTTATTTAAGAAAATGGATAATGCTAAAAAAATGTTACTTATTGAACCATCATTATTGGAGAAGTTAAAACAACCCAAAGAAAATGATACGCCAAGATCTCGATTAGATACTGATATGCAAAATATCTTAAGCAGTGACATAGAAGATCGAAAGAAATGTATTTTATATTTGCAAACCCTTCAAAGCTATCTAAACTTCGTCAAAGAGGATCGACAACCATACCACATACCACTTATAAATGATAATGATTCATATATTGGTTTTAATCAAAGTCATAATGAAATCGATACTGATTATATAAATCATGATGTGAATAAAATAAATGTAGTTCCTTCTCAAACATCAGTGGAGGTTAACAAAAATATTAGAGAAATATACACGAGCTCTGAAATACTGAAACTAATACCGAAAACATATGCTAAAAAAGGTGAACTTTTACTAAATTTGATTTCCTTGAATAAAAATAAAATAAGCTGGGATGAATCTGGTACCGTGATTATAGATAATGAAAAAATACCTGGGAGTAATATTGTGGACTTGGTGAGTGATTCCTTGAGAGCTCTTCAGAAAAGTGAACCTATAGGTTGGGAAAAATTCGCAACAACTTTAAAGGAAATAAAAGTACCACTCACTTATATCGGGAACCCAAAGCGAGTGAATTTTATAAACCATTTGCAATTAAAATAGGTTGAAGCTAAATCAGTACCTGACGAAGAATTTTCTACACCAACAAGTAATAAGTACACAGGGAAACTAAAAAAAAGATCGGACTGGGAAAAATGGACCCCATATTAGAAATAAATAAAATTTATTATGATGCATCACATCCTGCTGGCTACAGCACTATTGATAAATTGTCAAAAGCAATGAAGGGTAAAATGGACAGAAATAGTGTCTTAAAGTGGTTACAATCACAAGAAACATATACATTACATAAACCTGTTCAAAGAAAATTTCCTCGTAACAGATATATTTTGTCTAATATTAATGAGTTATGGCAGGCCGATTTATGTGATATGAGATCTTATTCTGAATATAATGATGGTTTCAAATACATACTTTGTGTTATTGATGTCTTTAGTAAATATGCGTATGTTCGAGCAATGAAAAAGAAAAACTCTGAAACAGTTAAGGAATGCTTTGAAAGTATTTTTGCTGAAGCTAATACTACACCTACACATATACAGTCTGACAAAGGAACTGAATTTGTTTCCAAATATGTACAAAAATATTTTAAATTAAAAAACATAAATTATTATACAACCAATAATCCAGATATTAAAGCAAGTATTGTCGAAAGATTTCAGAGAACTCTTAAAATGAAAATGTGGCGCTATTTTACACACAAAAATACTCATAAATACATTGATGTTTTACAAGATCTAGTGCATTCATATAATCATAGTTTTCATTCTAGTATAAAAATGTGTCCATGTGATGTTAATAATACAAATATAATGAGTGTATGGCAAAATTTATATGATAGAGAAAGTAAGATAAAAACATCAATTAGTATGGTGAATCCAAGAATTCACGTTGGAGATTATGTTAGAATAACAAAACATAAACATATTTTCCAAAAAGGATATGAATCAAATTGGAGTGACGAAATATTCATCGTGTCTACCATAATACACCGATCTCCGTTTGTAGTATTTACTTTAAAGGATTTAGAAGGCGAAGAGATAGTTGGTACTTTTTATGAAAAAGAGTTACAAAAAATCATATTCGACCCCACTACTAAATACAAAATAGATAAAATAATACGCTCTCGATATACCGGTAACAGAAAAGAATTGTTGGTGAAGTGGAGAGGTTATCCAAATAAATTTAATAGCTGGATATTAGCTTCTACTTTGAAAAAAATATGAATAAAGATAGTTTTTATTTAACATTACTAAGCAATAGTTCTATGGATTATTTTCCTGATAATACAACAACATTATTTTCTACGAAACTGCCAAAACCAACAATACTAGAAGGTGAATGGAGGGTTGGAGTAGTAGAATTTTAGTACCCATGCACTATGTTCACCGTTCAAGAACATGAAAACATTATTTATATAACAAAGTTGATGCAAGTACCCAATGAAAGTAAACCGTCATATGTTTATTACAAGACACATATTCCAGCCACAAATTACGATAACATAAATCATATTTTGATGGCACTGAATAACACTCGAGAAAAAATTAAATTTAAGTGCGATGAGGTTTCAAGGATTGTAGTTGCTACGATAACGGATGAATCCATAAAATCTGTAACTCTATCACCTAAATTATGTCTTCAACTAGGGTTCGAACCAAACAGGAACCTCGTTGAAAAAAAATTTGGAAAGTGTCCAGCTAATTTGCATTTGGGTTTACCGTCTCAATTATTTGTTTATTGTGACATAGTGGAGCCTCAAATCGTTGGAGATGTTATGACACCCCTTTTACGAATAATACCATTGGATAATATATAATATATAAACTCAAAATACATATATGGAGCGTACAAAATGCACGTTTTCTCTCCTCCCCATTACCTACCTGTGATGCGTACAGAATTTGATACAATTGAAATAGATATAAGAACAAGCACCGGTCAAAAGATACCATTCCAATTTGGAACAGTGTGCATTAAACTCCACTTTCAAAAATTATAATGTACGGCAAACGTGATAATATTTCATGTCCATATGAACACTATTATACTCACCAGGCCGGATCGGGTATCGGAGTTATTTATAAAGGAGCACCGTATCAAAGAGGTCATGGAATCGGAAGTTTTCTTGGGGGGCTGTTTAGATCTATTTTACCACTACTATCTAGTGGTGTTCGAACTATTGGTAAAGAAGCATTAAGTACCGGTGTAGGTATATTATCAGATATGGTTAATGCACGCCCCATGGAAGATTCAATAAAAACTCGTCTAAAAGAAGTCAGCTCAAATTTGAAACGAAAAGCTGATGCTAAAATAGATAATATCAACATGTTTGGATCTGGGTATATAACAAAACGAAAACGTCGTTCTGCGATCATTCCATCATTGACTGCGAAAGCGAAAGCTATTAAGAAATTAAAATTGAATCAAAAACAAATCAAAGATATATTTACTGATTAAATATGTCATTTTTACATAGTCAGTCTTGTGAATGCATTAAGTCCGAATTGGATTTATTTGCATTACCATCAACTCAAACTAGCATTGAAAGTGGACTATGGATTCATTATAAGCCCATTTCATCATTTGCCGTGGGGTATCCGGCAGAGTAGAATAGACCTCCCTCACTCTTACCGAGGCGTCGTAAAAGCCGACTAAGGTATTTTGACGTCCGTAATATCATCAAGCTTTTGACGTCTCCGATCTTAGAGAAGGAAAACTTGAAATAAACCCGGTATTCTGTCCCGCCGCTTAGGGGCTGGCTGTCAAACCCCAAAGACATCATACAGCCTAACAAACAATTACCGTCGGGAACATGGCTGTAGGAAAAAATACTGTAACTGTACCCCAGGGGGGTACCGGCAGAGCCGGAGAATCCCCTCCTCCTCCTGTATCTGCAGGACGAGGCTGCTCCTCGTATTCTGGGGGGAGCAACCTAACAGCTGTAGGCGGCGACGATATTCGCCATACGTCACGCCAAAACCTAAGTCCAAATTGTTCTCGCCGGGGCGGAAAGTGGGCATCGGAATGCCGTTTTGCGACTTTGAATGTTAGAGGAGGAATGAATGAGAAACTGGATGAAATTTACGAGTTAATGAATGAAAGAAAATTAGATGTGCTGTGTGTGAATGAGACAAAACGTAAAGGGAAAGAGATACTGACGCGCGGCCCGTTCACAGAAATATGGTCGGGAGTTCCAGATGAAGAACATGGCAGTAAAGGCGTCGGTATACTTCTTTCAGAGCGAATGGCAGAATGCATGCGAGAGTATGAGTGCGTAAGTCCCCGCCTTATCTGGGTCCGACTGAAAGTAGGTCTGACACCTCTATTTTTGGTAGGTGTATACGCTCCGGACTCTTCCCATAGTAAGGCGGTAAGAGAAGAATTTTGGGAACAAACGAGAGAAGTTTTGTTATTGCGTAAGTTGAATGAACGTATTGTCATGCTTGGAGATTTCAATGCAAGGGTTGGAGTGAAGCGTGATGGGTATGAAAATGTGCTTGGGACGTTTGGGGATAAGAGTGTGAATGACAACGGCGTATACTTGTTAGATATATGTGTGGAGATGGGTCTGTCTGTGATGAATACGTGGTTTCAGCATAAGATGATACATATGTACACGTGGCAAAAGAAGGAAGGCAATGTTGTGTTAAGGAGTATGATAGATCTTGTGATAGTCGATGAAAGAATAAAAATGAAACTAGTGGATACTAGAGCCTATCGTGGACCAGATGTCGGCACAGATCACTATTTGGTAATTAGCAGAATAAGTGGTTTGTTTAAGCGCTGGCGGCACAGATCAAAAGGGTCAACTACTGAATTAGAACGTATAAAAGTGGAAAGATTGAAAGATCAGCAAGTAAAAGAGATGTATAAAAAGCAATTGAGTGAACGGCTAGAAAAAAGCTGGAGTGATGTTAATGAGGAAAGTGTGAATGATGTATGGTCGGTATTTAAAACCAACATTATTAAATGTGCTGATGATGTATGCGGTGTGAGTAAAAGAAGGCGCAAGAAATGCCAAAATGCCGACTGGTGGGATGATGAAACTAGAAGAATGGTTGAGGAAAAGAAAAAAGCATGGCTGGATGTCTTGGCAATAGAAGCAACAAATAGAGCGAGTGGCGGTATGAATGAAGATAATGTTAAAGAAATCAAGGACAAATATAGATGCGTGAAAGCGAAAGTTAAAGAATGTATAGAGAAGAAAAGGAATGAGAAAAAGGTGAAATATAAGGAACAATTCGGCGCAAGTTTCCGAGATAATATAAAACTGTTTTGGAAACTCGTGAAAGAAGCGCGGGGAACAAATACAAATTCATCTATGAAACTGATTAGGAATGAACAAGGTGAGGTCATACATGAAGAAAGTATGATACTAGAGTGCTGGAAGAATTATTTTGAGAGCTTATACGAGAAAGATGTAAGTGAAAAAGAGCAAGAAGAGATAATAGATATGTTTGTGGACCCGAGTGATGAAATAGGTTTGGATGAAATTATGAAAGCGTTAAGAGGTATGAGGTCGGGAAAGTCTGCTGGGTATGATCGAGTGACGACTGAAATGTTGAAGGCTGGCGATGGACTAATAGTGAGCCTGCTGCATCGCCTTTTTAATTTATGTTGGAAACAGGGCCAAGTTCCAGACGATTGGACGAAGGCAGTGATTGTCCCAATTTATAAAGGCAAAGGCTCGCAGCAGGAATGTCAAAATTATCGCGGGATCAGCCTTCTTAGTGTTGTTGGAAAAGTGTATGCCAGAATATTGATTGAAAGAGTAATGAATGTGACTAATGACAAGGTATGGGATGTGCAAGCGGGATTTCGGAAGGGAATGGGATGTACGGATCAAGTCTTTTCCTTACGCTGCATCACTGAAAAATGTCTGGAAAAAAACCAGAAAGTATATTGCGCGTTCATAGACTTGGAAAAGGCATATGATAGGGTGAATAGAAAGGAATTATGGAAGGTCTTATCTATGTATGGGGTGGACAATTTTCTGATAAGGGCTCTGAAATCTCTGTACAGGGATTCTCAAGCCTGTGTTCGTATTAATGGTGCCTATACGGGCTGGTTTGATATCTCCAAAGGTGTCAGACAGGGTTGTGTAGCGTCGCCTTGGTTGTTCAACCTATTCATGGATAGATGCATGAATGATGTGAGAGAAATGCAATGTGGAATCAATATGGAAGGGTTGTGTGTTAAGTGCCTCTTGTACGCCGATGATCAAGTCATTTTTTCATCATCGGTAATTGAGTTGCAACAAATGATTGACTGTTTGAACGGGAGCTTTAAAGAGAGAGGTTTGAAAGTAAATGCAAGAAAGACGAAAGTGATGGTATTTGAGAAGGATGAAAGGTTGACTGAGTGTACTATCACGATTGAAAATGAAAGGGTAGAACAAGTTACAGAATTCGTATATTTGGGTAACATGTTTACAAGAGACGGAAGATTTGAAGGTGATATTGAAAGGAGAGTGACTGCGGGAAATTGTGTGAGTGGAGCGCTGCATGCCTTTATAAACGGTAAGACTGTGCCAATAGAAGCGCGAATGGCTGTACATAATGGAGTGCTTGTCGCCACGTTAATGTATGGAAGTGAGAGTTGGGTATGGCAGAAGAAGCATAAAAGCAGAATTAACGCAGTTGAGATGCGATCACTGCGTAGTATGTGTGGGGTAAGACTGACTGATAGAATTCCGAATGCGGTAATACGAGCGCGCTGTGGTTTGAAAGAGGATGTTGTGACAAGGACTGAAAAAGGAATGCTTAAATGGTTTGGACATGTGGAGCGAATGAGTGAAGAAAGAATGACGCATCAAATATATAAGGCAAGTGTGTGTGGGCAAGCCGGTCGCGGGAGACCTCGTAGAACATTCGTCGATCAAATTGGGGACGTTTTGAGAAAAGGAGAGGTCCGAAGCACCCGCAACCGGCGAGCATGTATGAAAAGAGTAATGAATGTAGAGGAAGCGCGTGAGGTGTGTAAGGATAGAAGCAAATGGCATTCTATTGTCTCTGCCTACCCCGACGGGAACAAGGCGTGAGTATGTGTGTGTGTGTGTGTATAAGCCCATTTCATCACTTGCTGATGATGGACCAATAGAATTTCAAGTACCTGGGGCAGGTGATGACTATGTGGATTTATCCCATACTTTACTCCATATAAAAGCTAAAGTTTTGAATCAAGATTATACAAAACTGACAGTACCGACAGTTGTGGCCCCAGTTAATAATTGGTTACATACACTTTTCAGTCAACTTGATGTATATTTAAATCAAAAACTTGTATCGCCACCGAATAATACATATGCATATCGAGCTTATATTGAAACTCTATTGAATTATGCACCTGCTGCAAAAGAATCTCATCTCACTTGTGGTCTATGGTATGAAGATACAGCTGGAAAAATGGATGCAACTGATGAACAAAATAAAGGATTTATTAAAAGTCAAGAATTGGCTAGTGAAAGCAAAGAAATAGAAATGATAGGACATTTACATGGAGATTTATTCAACCAAGAAAAATTTTTGATTAATGGCGTTGACATGTGCGTAAAGTTAGTTCGTTCTAGAGAAAATTTTAATCTCATGGCTTCATCAACTGACCATAAATTTAAGGTGTCTATTACAGATGCAACTCTTATTATTCGAAGAGCACGAATCAACCCAACTGTGCTACTTGCACATCAAAAAGTTTTATCATCTACCACAGCAAAATATCCAATCACGCGAGCAGAAGTCAAAGTTTTAACTATACCATCAGGCATTCAGGGGAAAACCCTTGGTAACATATTCCTTGGTCAAATACCCAAAATCGGTGTATAGTCGGTTTTGTGAATAATGCATCCTTTAATGGTAGTCTCACAAAAAACCCATTCAATTTCAAAAATTATGATATTAATACATTTTGTTTATACATAGATGGACAACAGATACCTTCAAAAGCCTTACAGCCATCGTTTGACAATAATATTTTTACTACGGTCTATCATACGTTATTCTCAGGAACAGGTATACATTTCCTAAATGAAGGCAATGGAGTATCAAGAGAGCAATATGCCAAAGGGTTTTGCTTGCTAGCATTCGACTTAACACCCGATTTATCAGCAAATTCTTCAAGTCATTGGAATCTTATAAAACATGGTAGTGTAAGATTAGAAGTTCGTTTTGAATCAGCTCTTACGCAAACAATTAACTGTATTGTTTATGCGGAATTCGATAATGTTATTGAAATTGATAAAAATCGTAATATTTCTGTAGATTACAGCAGTTAGAATATAATAATTAATGTTTGAATCGTTTGTATCCTTGTGTATTTTTTATGTTGATTAAATACTAGATTACCTTATAAATTTATATAATAAAAATATGTATATAAAATGATATTTTGTTTTATTATGGTGAAACATAATGGCACTTAAATGATAAGTTCAATTATTGATAGTTTAATGGAGTCAACATTTCCAGATTGTACTAATGACTACGTAAGTATGTAGGTACAAAGTTCGTTTTCAATCAGCTTTTATATTATAATAAAATTTATAAAATATAATTTCATCAAATGTTCATAGACTTATATTTGAATCGCTTGTAATGATATTTTGTTTTATTGTAACCATATAAGTTTTAAATACATGAATAAGATACATTAAAGCCTTATTTATTGAGTGCTTATGTTATTATGATCCACATAACTAATCAATCCTCGCAACTGACAAGACCTTGTTCTCAACTAATATGAATACAATCGAGATACAGAATTATTTGAACAAAATTGATACCAGTATTAAAAATAATGTTTACGCTGCAAACCAATTGCCGATATATGTTGTAACGCCCTTTTATATTGTCAGCAATTTAGATAGTGATAATAAGCCAGGCACTCACTGGGTTGCAATACACATTGATGAGCAGGGTATTGGACAATACTTCGATTCATATGGTCGTCCACCTCAGGGATTCCAGCTGATGTTTTTACAAAGGAATTGCAGAATGTATAACTACAATACTGCAAGAGTACAGAATGAATATACCGCAGTGTGTGGCGAGTACTGCATAATGTATCTATACTTTAAGTTTAATAAGAAGAGTTTGAATGAATATACCGCAGTGTGTGGCGAGTACTGCATAATGTATCTATACTTTAAGTTTAATAAGAAGAGTTTGAATGAATATACCGCAGTGTGTGGCGAGTACTGCATAATGTATCTATACTTTAAGTTTAATAAGAAGAGTTTGAATGAATATACCGCAGTGTGTGGCGAGTACTGCATAATGTATCTATACTTTAAGTTTAATAAGAAGAGTTTGAATGATTTCATCAAATATTTTGAAAATGATACAATCTGCAATGATGTTTTATTATATACTTTATTTAAATCATGTTTTAAAAATAAATAATAAATACAGAAACTGTCTTTTTAATCGTAGTAACGAATGTGATAGAGGTAATTAGTAAATTACCTGTATCACGTTCATGGAAATTTAGACAGTGAGTCGCTCACCAATCATTAGCTAAATGACCAGTGATTATTAATGATTATGGATCTGTTTAATTTAAAAAGCTAACTTTGAAACTATAAGAGATATCGAAAAACGAATCAGCGCAATCGCTCGGAAATACATCAAAACCCCCAGTTTGACACCAAACTTCTTTTTTTTTTTTTTTTTTAGTAGGCATCACGAGCAAGTGAGCCAGAATCGGCGAATCCCTACTACTGTGAGCCAGAACCGGCGAATCCCTACTACTTATATGTCTAATTTGGTGCAAGATAATTTGTGTAAAAAGTGTGTCAATATTATATTATTATAGTTCAACAAACAGATGGCCAGTGAGGCAGTGGGAAGTAAAAAAGCGCGTACTCCTTCCTTAAAGGCCGGCAGGGCTCCATTACTTGCTATAACGCGGAACAGCTCTGTATTAAAGGGGCACTTTAGCTGTATTATAATATATAATATTATACCTGTAGTTGTAGTGGTGTATCAAAACATTTCTTTTGAAATATTGATATTTCATAGTCATCCAATAATCCATCTCCATCTAAGTCACATACTTTAAATATTCTTGATAAAGCCTTCTTACATCTTTCTGATAACTGAAAAATAAAATTGTATTTATGTTTAAACCCCAATTTTGTATCAAGTGTTAGTTATTCTATACTTTCCTGGATAAAGTATGGTAGAAGTAGATAAGTAACAAACAAAATTAGCCATTGAATACTATAAATATAATAACTTTCAAGTTAAAATGTTCATTAGTAATCATAGCTTTATCCACTGAAAGTTTCTGAGTAGTGTGGGGATTCAGTGAGACTAAGTTTAGTTATGTGTATGTGACTGGTGTACAGCGATCATATATGAAGAAAAAATAACATAACCACTTAGAAAACTTAAGCAGAAGTTCGTTAGTTAATTACTCAACACATGTATCGCAACACTTCACTGCGCGGAAGCATGTATTTAACGCTAGTCTCGGGGAGCAGAAGTAGGAAGGAGGAAACACAGACCTGCCGGCGCCTGCGCTCAACTAACGATAGAGACGCGCATTGCGGTTATGTATCCACACTTCATTAATTTATAGTACCTAATTTTATTACATAATTAGACAGAGAAGCAAGTAATAATATGTTTAAACTCACTTGCAATCAAAAGATAAATTAAATTTCATACATTAAAGTGAATAGTTTCTATCAATTCAATCAAATCAAGCCATCCGCTCAATTCCAAAAATACTTTCACACAATATTATAAAGCAAACCCAGACTGTAGTGTGATCATATATTATATTCAATATGCTTACCTCCTGTTCCTCAATTGAATATATTGGGTGGATGGGGTGCAAAACCGCTTTTTGTGCATTGTAGAACATTTCTGATACATTTGTAAGTGTTTTTGCTGAACACTCTATACATCTGTCAACCTCAGGGTATTCTTCTGCTATGTCCCAAATGTTCTAAAATATTTATTAACACGACATTTATTAGAACATTATGGTTAACATAAATTGAAAGTCTTTAAAGTCTGTGTCATCCAAGATTTGTAACTACATACACAGTTATAGGTGGATCGCGGAGGAAGGGCACCGATTCCAAAAATAACAATAATCGTAACTAGAATTAGATTAATTAATTACTTAGATTATATAGAAATTAGCAATTATTTTTATACTTTTTAGTGCATATTATATCTACTGTTTTGGAATAGCGTTTTTGAAGTCGGTTGTTTTTTGTTAAAAATTTTTTGAAGTGAAACTTCTTTAGAATCATTGTGATTTCAAACCGAATGGAACGGAAAAAGCGACAGGTTAGAGACACAAATACAAAAATGTGTAGGATGAAGCTCGCAAAGAATGAGACAGAAATATGCATACTATTGAAGTGAAAACTTCTTTATCATCATTGTGATTTTAAAGTTGATGTAACAAAAAAGCAACAGTAAAAAGACCAGTCACATCAATTCATAATATTTAACATTGGAGATAATGAGAGAGGAAGCATAATACAATGTTTTGGTACCAGGCGATCATAGTTAAAGAAGAGATTGTCTTAAGTATGGCACGAGTATACCTTAATATATTCTCCAAGACTCCAAGCACACAACATATTACTACATAGACACCAGGAGAACATATTATTATATTAGTGGTGGTAGGAATGTCTTTCATAGCGGTTGAAGTCATGTGTCATCCTAGCAACACATACCAGGAATTCATATGCAGTATAGAAGTTCATGCACCACACAGGTTTCACTTCTGACATGTACTTTGTACGCACTCAATGTTTTTTTTATTGTTATATCTGGGCATTATTACAGGCAAAGGTAAAAGGTGTTCCATTACAGTTTTTTCATTTGTAGATATTGTTGAAATTGAAACTTTGTATTATTGGCACAAATCAGCATGGTTTTCAGCACTTTTTGATTTTATTGATTTCCGTATTTTCTTTAACAGAGAATGTGCATCTAGAAGCTATACTTATTCAAAAGTTTACTGAACACAGTTGCTACACAGAAAATCACTTTGTAACCAAACCATAAATTTAATTAACTTTAACATTTCTCTCCACATTTGCTGACCATCTATGTGATCGTAAACAAAACATAGGAAAGCTCTTTGTGTCTTTGGTGGCCGACTCCCATTGCAATATCTGCATGGGATTTATAGGAATTTCTAACAAATGATTCAATAAAATCAATTTCTATACCCTAATTTGGCTTGACATCAAAAGTTGTTATATCCATATGAATTATTTACTAAAGTGTAGTAACTTTAGTAAATAATTCATATGAATATAAGCAGCTTAAAGCTTTAAATTCAAGTGAATAGCTTAATGGTCACTACAACCAAGGTTATAATAAATTAAATGATTTACAAAAAGAGACCGGTCAGCAGCAATAAATGTCAATTTTCAATAAATCCTTTCTACTTGTTAATAATTGTGATCTATGATCTATTGTTTGTTACCATCAAGCATGCCAATATTACGTGTCAGCCAGGTATAGTGAGCTATTTTACTTAATTTATGAATTTTACTGAATTGAATCTTTATCATAATTTAAAAGCACTATAAATACTTATATTTAAAAAAGAGTAATGTAAAATAAACTGTAATTTTTGTTTTCAGATTTTAAAATGCTTGGTTCCAAATTTAAATAAACTTAATAATAAATATTTCCATTTCATGTGATGTCAGTAGTGAATGATCTAGGTCAATGTGAAGTAGTATCATTTATTTAATTCATATAGAATGACCAACAGAGTGCAATTATTTTAAATCAGTCAACAAAAAGTCAATTAAAGGACCTCACAGATAGCAAATTACTATTTTGAAATAGTTATAAACACTAAACACTGTTAACAATAGTAAGTATCTGGTGTTGATTTTCCAGTATTGATATATTAGGCTTACATAATAACAAAAAACTCAAATACTTACATCAATTATTGAGTAATCAATTAAATCAATTTTGTTTCCAACTAAGATAACAGGCTTTCTGTAATCTTCTGGACAGTGTTCTCTTACAAATGGTAACCAATAAGAAGAAATTTTGTCAAGAGTGTCCTGTTTATCAACAGAGAATACAATACAAATAACATGAGCTTTTTCTATTTCTTCAGCTACTTGTTCAATCGTTTGTTCGGTTACTAAAACAATATACAAATTTCAAGTAAATGTTTTGATAGCGAAATTCAAATACAAAAGGTCATAGATGTAACTCACAGCATATATCTACAATATTAGTCGGTACTTGTTCAGGTGTAACATCTGCGGGAATTGTAATCTCTTCTGCTTTGGGCGGTACATGGTCAGTAAACTCTTCCGTAACTAATGACAGAATTAGTGATGTTTTGCCGACCCCAGATTCCCCTAATAAAATAATACGAACTGTCCTAGGAATTGCTTCATAAACCATTTTTGTGGGATGGCTAATTGGAATATAGCATGTTTATAACTTCAACTATAACGCATCTTTGAAAGGTATTCAAAAATAAAACTGAACTTTCTTTATGTGTTACTAGAAAAATATAATTTGCAAATTAAAAGGAAGTGAAAGAAAAGGCTTTACTTTGTGTACAAACTACTAGTACCGTGTACATAATTTGATATGAAATTTCAAATTTGACTGTAGAAAATGTCAAGAACTCAGATGCACAGGCCACAGACTCACACAGCAGCACAGAACACTATTACTCTAACGACAAATAGTGTTCTATGCACATACTAGAGCAAGAGTAGACGTGTCACGTGTGTCACTCCACACTTTTGGCTCGAAAATATACCTAACGACCTAAACCTACGGGCGAAAGAACTGTATGCACACCAAAGAATATATTATTTACTCTAATGCATCATCAGACTGTCTATAGAGTTCCTTCGAACCAAAATTAGTAGACTTTTTCTTTTTCGGTAGATTATGAGGAACTTGCAAAAGTTCTTAGTAGGGGAAAATATGTATATCATTATATTTCGAAAGATTTTTTTGAGAGAAAATGGCAACCTATCTTAAATTTTACCTAAGGCTGGTTTTCCTGTTCCTGTCCGCGTGCGGAGCTCCGCACAAGCAACTCCGCAAGCCTTGATAGTCATATCATTACGTAGTACACGGATGTCTCCCAGGACTGAAGCCAGTACCTACTGGTGCTGGAGCTTACGGCCTAGCAACAAATTACCATGAAGCCTTAGTAAAGCAGCAACTATATACCAGGTAGAAGTATATGTACTGGACAGGTGCCTTCAAAGGAACCTTGACAGGAATAACCCGTCAAATAACATTGCTATAATGTCTGACATCCAAGCAGCTCCGTCCAGAAGAAAACTGGACATCCTTAGCCAGAGCAACAAAGTTACCATGGCCTGGATACCGGGGCACAAAGACATAATAGGTAATGAGATAGCTGACCGGCTAGCTAAGGATAGAGTCTCATCTCCCTTCATAGGCCCAGAACCATTTTGTGGAGCCGGTGAATCTCTTATCCGCATTGCCCTATGGAATCAAGAAATACTGGAAGCAGCCAGTGGTCCTCGCTACCAGGCCATCGGCAGGCTAAGCTGCACCTAGGCAACTATCAACGTAACCATGCCAAACAATGCATAGGCTTGGACAGGAGACAACTGAGAGCCCTCACGGTGTTCCTCTTGGACCACTGCAAGCTGAACGGGAACCTAGTCAGAATGGGTCTCAGTGAATCAAACCTGTGCAGATTCTGCTGCGAAGCTGATGAAGACCCCATACACATCCTTCTGGAATGCGAGGCCATTGCCAGAATCAAAATACCCTCACTCAAAGCAAAGGATGTGCTCTGCCTGGACCCTCTGAGGATCCTACGCTTCTTAAAAGGAATAGGTCTAGAATATCCCACCTGCAAGCAATCCGCATTTGGCGGGCGAGCAGCACGCGTGATAGGAAACACATGTTAAATAATAACTAAATAAAACATAAAATAATAGGATGCGGGTGGTATGCACGCGGATGAAATTCCGAAAACCCTAAATGGAAATTTACCAATTATGCGTTTCTATGTGAGTCGTATTAGACCGTCATTATCTTTCTAAGCATGCGTTTAAACTACACATGTCACATAGCAGGTACAAACACTTGTAGCCTCGCCGGGGCTTCCATAAAAATATTTTTTTTAATTTATTATGAAGATTTTTGTTGATTAATTATTGTTGTTAGTCAGTACTTTGGCAACTAAAACAGAAACATTTCAATTTTGGCATAATTTCAATTTAGCCAATCACAGTTCACCAATTGATGTCATTTACCAATCATTCTACGCTAAGAGATCATACGATTTAAAATTCACAAGAATATTCATACGTGGTGAAATTACAATGATGATATAAGATTAGGTTTTATGAGTAATGTTTTTGAACAGTTTCTACCAATTTGGTACTTATTTAACAAAACTTACTTCTTTGTTCGTTCAGAAGTAAAAACAATATTTTATGGGTACTAATGGTACGAACTAGCTTCTTTCACTATTAATTTCCATATCTTTCTTTCTCTAACTTCTGTTTTGAAATGTCTAATTAGGTTATTTTATTTAAAATCTGTCTACCGTATTATTTTCCAGTGTTGAGATTCTTTATTCACGGGGTGCATTTGGAGCTAGATTTAAAGCTCGGGGTCAACCATTTGGAAACCTTTGCGATTTACAGAAACTGAAAGAGAAGTTCCTTGGACTGGACAACAGTTATGATGATGATATCTATACTTAAAGACAAATATAAATAAATTGATACCCGCCATAGGCCTGGATGCTTTCCTTCAAATATGAAAATTAAGTTTTCAAATCAGATTTATCAATAGATTAAAGAAATAATACTTACGAGCATGTATGCATGAATATATTGATACTTTTATTTAATCTTTTTATCTCCTACACAAACATCATCATCATGTCGGTAGCTATAGAGGAAACATTAATCAAACATCATTCGACTTCTGCTGTCCGTTCAGTACAACCACTATAGACATGGAGTTTCACATAGTCGAATATACGAGCCGAGTAATTTGACTTGGTGCTCCCGGTATATGAAAGGCAACAACTAGAATAATAATTTTGTAGAAATATGATTACAACATACATGCATAAGCGGCGCCCGTTCACGAGCATGGTCAATCGATTCGTCTGCACATATCTCAGGGAAAGTAACCACTCACCTCACGACGACGCCACGAGCAGTGCTGTGAAGTGAGCATGACAAGCTCTGCCCCGGGAATTTACTAAAAAAGCTTAACCGGTGTGATTTATTTGCACACTTTTAAGTATTTATACTTAACTTAACTCACAATAAAAGTTGAACAATTTTAAAGTAATGTGTTTAATCAAAATAAAAAATGTGATATGAGTTTGTGGTCGATGAATAACTTCTATACGTGTCGTACTTTGGGCGAAGTACACCAGGCGTGCCATCACCAATATCAGAGTACAATACAATGAATGCGTATCCTGATGAAGTTGTCTCGGTACTGTAGCGCGTCGGCCATGTTTGCAGAAGCCATAGTACTAGATTTCTGGCAATTCCGGTAAATATTAGGGAAGAAATGTGAACTAAGCCTTAAAATAACCCTATGGCTCTACACACCAGTCATTACACCTATGATCAGCTATGGCAACTTAACTTAATATAATAAAGTCAAAGTAATATAAGGAACCTAAGAATTTTCATTGACTGCTCCAAAACCAAATTGAAAACAGGTTGTGGCATTTTCTCCTATGATCCAAACATAAGAATCTCCATAGATACCTATAACACGGTGTTTCAGGCTGAATGTCTAGGTATCCTTGAGGTAGTTCGAACAATCACGACGCGGAATGTCAAAGACCATCAGCATATTATCAGACAGTTTATCCGGACTACAGGCACTTAATAGCAACTTCAAACTTCAGGTATGATCTTTGAATGTCATAATAAGTACCTTCAATCATATTGTGTGTAACTGTACCGAACAAATCATGCGAATGATGCGGCAGATGAGTTAGCAAGTAGGGGCTCAAATATTATTGCCATGCCATGTAGTAGCCGCTACCTTCTGGCTGGCACTAAAACCAACAAGACTTTATTACAAAATCTATGGTTAACACTAGAGGACAGTAGATCAGCACGGAAGACGCAAGGCCTGCATAGTGGTAGAAGAAACGGCTGCGCATATACTTTACATCTTCGCAGCACATGACACACTCCCGGAAGTCTTCAGGAAGGAGAGGAGGTTGCTTAGGATTTAAGGCGGAAATTAGCCCAATTATACCATACCATACTTTATTTATTATTATACGTAATATAATTAAAAAATTTGAAGTAGACATTTCCAAATTTAAATATAAATTAGATTGAAAAATACTAATTTGAAGGTGTGTAAAGTGTTTATGAGAAAAATAAAGAAGTCTTCCCATTATTTATAGTAGTTTTTAGATTGGTAGAATTTTTCAATTCTGGTAGCCCTATTCAGTATTCATTCATCATTGGTCATAAAAAAAAATCGAAATCAAAGTCCAAGTTGAAAATTTTCTCGAATCGTTTTCTCATATTTCGCAATTGTAAAGTGCAAAGTGGTTGTCGTTGATTGTATTGTTTGATACAAAAGTGAAAACAAAGTAATAATCAGTGTTATAGACTTTTTATTTCAAGAATTCTTAATATTCCGGAAAATATTTATCCAGCTAAGTGTTCTTCTCTGTTTACACACTATTGCGTGTACATTTAGAACAAAAATCCAAGATGACTCCAAATCTGCAAACATTTATAAATAGTTTTCAAAATCGCTTGTACGTATATTTACTAATTTATAAAGGTTTTAATTTCAGTTGTAGTGTAAAATTATGAAATAATATGTTTGAGGCACGATTTCGTAAGATTTTGATCACTTAATTCCGCCATTTATATTTATTCTAGAACATTATTGCGTAGTGCAAGGACATGTAATCATTACCTACAATTACAAAATGCTTTGTTATTAGATGATTTTCGTCGTAATAATATAGTTTAAAATGATTTGTAATTTTCAGGGAACCACCTGTGAGACAACATTTGAAGAATGTTTACGGTACATTAATGATGACTTGTACGGCTGCGTCCGCTGGCGTATACATCGATATGTTCACACGATTTCAGGCGGGTTTCCTGTCTGCTATTGCAGGAGCAGTTCTAATGTTAATGTTGATTGCAACTCCTGATGATGGCAAAAACACCAAATTGCGTCTAGGATATCTTGTTGGATTTGGTCTGACATCAGGTTTGACTCGCATTTTCTTTTTTATAAAATTCCTATGTTTTTGGCTGTGCCCCTTTTGAGCTGACTCGTTTAGTAGTTGTTGCTTAGAATTCAAATTATATTGTTAGAGGGAAAATATATAGATTATGACATTTAAATTAATAGACTAAATTCATGAGTTGTAGACTTAACATAGAACAACAATTAAAAAAATCTTTTTGCCAAAATTGCATTTATAATTTGTAGCCAATCATATCATAGTTTGCTATCTTTTGCAAGTAAAGTATTTAATTTGGTAACATTGGTTCTCATACTAAGAAAGTTTAAGGACATTTCCCCTTGTATTCCCATGACTTATGATCCTATGTGTTTGCATTTTCTGTCCTGACATTAAATGAGTAGATATCAAGCAAGCTGTAATGTAAATTGATTATATATAAAGTCTATAAATAAATAAGAGATTATGGGGTTACAGAACACACACTAAAGTATTAAGCCTGGCCTGTTCTTATCGGTTGTGTAACAGCAAGATACTCTATCTAGACATATAAATTACCTAAGATAATTTACACCAGCACTAATGTGATCCACCTGGTGTTGTAAGAGAATTTAGGTGATAACCTCACAATAAGTTGACCCTTATGCTTGTTTTCCATAAAAAAATATTGTTAAACTTGATTACATAAATGTGTTAATTTTTAATCACTTTGAGAATATATATTACAATTAATTAAGTCAAGATATCTAATAGCATGCTTCATTAGCTAGACACATAAACATCAGAGCCATCATCATTTAGCCTTATATGAAATGCTAATCTGTTACTTTGCTACAGGTATGAGCCTGGGACCATTGCTGGACTATGTAAGCCTTGTGGATCCTTCAATTATTATCACAGCATTGTTGGGTACAACAATTGTCTTTGTCTGCTTCTCAATTGCTGCAATGTTGGCTGAACGTGGGAGTTGGTTATTCTTGGGTGGAACTTTGATGACCTTGCTTACTTCCATGACTCTAATGACTTTAGTCAACATTTTCATGCAGTCACACCTGTTGTATCAAGTAAGTATAATTAATTTTTACAAAATAATTAGCCACCATATAAAAAATGTTAAAAAAAAATTATATAAAAAGAATTTTGGGTATAAAAAATAGATGTAGGCCAATTCTCAGACCAACCCGTTATGTACACAAAATTTCATACAAAACGGTTCAGCCGTTTTGGAGGAGTGTGGTAACAACCACTGTGACACAAGAATTTTATATGTTAGACTTGCTGATCCAGCAAGAGTTGTCTTGCCATATAAATGAATAAAAATAATTTGGGTATGAACTTTGCCAATTTTTTTTTGATTTTGGGCAATTCTCAGACCTACCTGATATGCACACAAAATTTCATACACATTGGTTCAGCCATTTTGGAGAATTTTAAACAGTGTTGTGCTATAAGGGCTGCATTTAATGAACACATGGGTACAGCAACTTACCTTAACATAATTTGTTTTTTTTTTTAATTTAAAGTACATAATTGAATTTTCAAATATCAAAATTCCGTAGTGGTGGTAGTGTTAGAAGTGACATCAAAAAGTTCTTTAAAATCAATTTTGAGACAATAAATGCCTTTTTTCTGCCTTATGTGGGGTTGCATAAGACGGCATGAAGTAGGTGTCAGTGCCTTTGCTAGCTATTAGATTTCATATAGGTTGTTCCCCAATGATATTATGGAAAACTGATGTATCTATGTGAATTATGTATTGTATTAATGAATATTTTTTTTGTGATTATGATTAAGTAGTTCTACCTGTGTGTTTATTTGAAGCTGCCATTTTAGTGTGACACTGTATATTATATATTTAGTAACAACAAATTTAATGTTGTTACTACATAAATTAAAAATATGATTTAATTACTATGATTAGAATTCTCAATTATCCTGATGACTGCTACAAAATTTAGTGAAATTATTTTTATCTATAATATAATTTAATTTTCCTCAGGCTCATCTCTACCTTGGTTTAATGCTTATGTGTGGATTTGTTTTGTTTGATACACAACTGATCATTGAGAAGCGTCGTATGGGCAGCAAGGACTTTGTGCAGCATGCATTGGAACTGTTTATTGATTTCATTGGCATGTTCCGGCGTCTTGTTATTATCCTGACCCAGAAGGTGAGTAGTATTTTGAGATATAAATTATGCTTCTTCTACAAAAGATAATGCCATAGTTACAGAGATGACTTGGATGTAAAAACTATTTGTAATACAATTATAATCTATAAATGTACATATTACCTGCTGTTACGCACATCATTATTAAGCACTATAAGTGTGAGCGAGATGGAATTAATCACTCCATTAATGGTTTAAAGCCTGATGACTCAGTTCATAACTTTTGAATAGAAGACCTTATGATAAATTTATCAGTTATTAAGGATAAAACTTGAATAAGCTATTCATACAATAACAACCTTTAAAATATTTTGAAATTATAAGAGTTGTAAATAATATTATTTTGATTTCAGGAAGAGCAGAATCGCCGCCGTAAACGTGATTAAATAAGCATTTAATGAAACAGCTTTATTTTTCCCTATCTTGTATAATGATGTTAGGTGTATTTTACTTTTATTGTGTATATCTATTTAAAATTTATAAGTAACTAATTTTTGAGAATAAAGGTGGTTTAAAAATAATAAACATGTGTTTAATTTTTGTTTTTTGTGTGTGTCATTTTACTGGGGCTTTATAAAGCTCGCAGGAATTCGAAAAATAGGGGGATACCTAGTTTTGTGTTAACTATATTCATCATCAAAACAATTTCATTCTGTAGTTTAGTTGCATGTGATAACTCAAAAATTCAAAAAGCTGGTGACCTTGGCAAATTAAGTTTTTTATTGATTGACAACACACAGATACCTATATTAGACCTTTGTAGCTCTTCCAGTGAAAATATGCAGCTGTCTGACTTGAGATTAATCTACTGTTATCTAACCCCTCATTACTTTATCGTGTTCTACATAGAGATACATCGCTCAATAACGCTATGATATACATATTGTGCTTATCGCTGCATTAGGGGTATCAACAAGTCACAGTTTAGTCAATCAGATTTTTCTAATAATGATACCTTATTTATGTATTAAGGTCAGGAGAATTTTTCTGAAATCTAAAATTTAGGATAACGACAATAAATTATTAGTCTTTGTTCCAATCTTACATACTTTTATTAGTACTTATAATAACTGAATCAAAAAAGGTATATCACTGAAGAATAAACAAACTTATTGTAATATAACCGCACAACAGGATGTGGTGCTGGCAAACATTTTAGTGTTGCTACTTACTGCACGTCAATAGAAAAACATAATTGGGCAAAAATGAATAATATTTCATGGTTACGTATCCGCGAATTAAGCGATTTAAGTTAATATCGTATCTGTTTTTATTTGCAGGCAAATAATATTTGTTTTGCGGCTAGGTGGATTAGGAACTAAGAATATATACTCTTAACGTAAGGACTCACATCGACGCCTTTTTCTGTCGTGAGGCAGTAATGTGCATTTTTGTTTCGGTTTCAAGGGCAAGCTAGTGATATGATCTAATATCTACCAACATGGCTCTTGAGTCTTACCATCATTATGTCTCAAAGTAACGAGAGCAATTATTGTGATTCTGTGTTCAATAAGAATCCTGAGCGGCAATGTATTGTAAAGGGCAGGGCGTATAACTTCAGGTCCCCACCCTCCCACCGTTCCTCCCACCGTCAACGCCTTGCATTTCTGTTACTTTTTATTACAAAAAATGCATTATGAAACCGAGTTTGCTTTAGACCATATGACTAAAGTAAAACAAAGTATTAATATAAAAATTTGTTCAAGAACGAAAAGAAATAATAAAATCATCACCGTTCGCGTAACGTTAGCGTTCGTGCGTAACGCCGCGCTCTTGTCACTCATTCACCAGCTTACTCCCCAATTCAAAGGTGCGTAAAGAAGTTTAAGGTAATGTACTTACATAATATTGTCGACTAATGTAATTAATAATGTTGAGTATTAAAAGTAACATAATATTGTTGTAAAAAATGTATTGATAAAAATAAAAATAACATCTATGAACGTATCATTGCGGTATGCTATCTTGTCACTGAAGGATGAATCTTATTTCGATCTAAATTCAAAACTGTTCTCGCTTTCTCTATTTCTTGGGCAATCAGAACCGTCATCAAACTGACGATTCCTGTTTGTGTTCTAATTAACTGGGACTGATTTGCATTTAATTTACAATTCCTATTGTTAGTATTATAATTTGTGTTGTTTGAACAAGATTGTTCAATGTGTTTATTCGGTGATCGCTGGATTTTCACAATATATTCATACGTTGATATGCCTAATATGTTTATATAAAAATGGAAGCACAATAATTGGAACAATGCGCATGTCACTGCTACACCACAGAATAAATAAATTAATAAAAATACTAGAAAACAAATGGAGTTCATACAAAATTTCACATCGTACTTATGATTTTCTATGTTTGTACAATTAATATAGTTTAGTGTTTTTTCATCAAAACTCTGGCTGTTATTAAAAAACATAACAATATCCGTTAGGCACAGAGAAGAAGTGAGAAGCGATATAATTAAAGCGGTTGTGACACATCCAATGAAAGCTGCATAGTTTCTTTTTCCAACACAGCTGTTTAACCACTTACAGTGATGATCGAATCTGTACACACACTTATTGCATAATCCACAATGCTTAGTTCTCTTATCGCTGGTATTTATATTGCACAGATGACACCTTCCATTTTCAATAACGTGTGCATGGATATTTCTATCGAACTCTGGTACGTCATTTGTGCCACTGTGTCGTAAGTCCGCCTCACCGGGGTCCAGAATCAACGCAATGCTATGAAATATTAAATGCGAACTATAAAAGACAGCATATATGATCATTGAGGCAAGCTTTAACTTATAAAATTGGATTTCAGTCAAAACTAAAAAATTCAGCAATCCTGTGACGAATAAAACACTCCATCCTAATACTTGCTGACCGTTTAAAGGCAACTGTAGGCCGTTTACTCGTCTTTTGGATCCGTATTTTTTATAATATGTCAGATCTCTTTCCATTTGTAAATAAATACAACGTTTGGACTTTGATCTTATGAAGGAGGTAATAAAATTGGTGTGAATAAATCAATACTTGTATTGACGTCATAGATGCGCGCGCAGAAGTTCATACGTGTGAATTTTCAAATGAATGGACACGTAGGTAGGTACGTTATTCGTTTGCAGGTACTTTAGCCCAACTGACTCATGTTGGTTTAAATAGTGGCAGTAGTACCAGCACATCATATTTTGAAGGGTGTACTTAAATAATAATAATACTGACACACTCTTACACAAATTATCTTATTAGCCCCAAATCAGGCATAGCCTGTACTGAGGGTGCAAGACAACGATATATTTAATACAATATACTTACTTAATTATATAAACATCCATGACTTGGAAACAAACATTCATATTCATCATATAAATGATTGCACCTACAGCCCACTACACTATACGAGCCCGGGACCTCTAGCTCAGTAGGCAGGGTCACTAACCAATAGGCTATAGGGGTCGTCGTCCCTATAATAAATGTACGCATATGAGCTATTTCATCTTAAGTAGAAGTAATCGGGTTCGAATTGCATAACGCTACGCCTTTGTTGCTTCTGTATTGCGTTACAACTCCGATAATATGGCCTTATGAGCATATGATTCTGCTCAACATCTCTTGGACAATCTTGGTTCTGTTCTGTCACTTAAAATGGTCTACTTCCGCACGTAGCCAAGCGGCTTCAAGAGAGGTCTCCGGTCATCCCAGGAAGTTAGCAGTTTTTTCAGACTGCTACAGGCTTCTGGGACCGATGTTGCAAATTGGAGCCGTGGAGGATTTGTGCCCATAGTTCAGCCACGGTCCTGCACTCCGTAAGCCCGTGCTGTAGCGTCATTTGCCTCGATGCATTCTCTTTTTTTATGGAAAAGGAGGAAAAACTAGCTTACAGGTCACCTGGTGTAAAGTGATCACCGCCGCCAACATTCTCTTGCATCACAGGGGCGTTGCCGGCTTTTAAGGAAGGTGGACGCGGTTTTTTTGAAGGAACCCATGTCGTATTGTCCTAGAAACACCGCACATGGAAGCTCATGCACACTTTTGTGGCAGAAAGTCCCATGAAAACCGCACTGTGGAGAAGTGCCACACATCGAGATGGTGCGGTATGATATCCTAGTTTGTGGCGTGTCGTGCGAACTCTACATAAAGGGCTGTCTGTCGATAAATGGAACATACCAATAGGATATATAACTATGGGTATATTCTTTCTTTTTAGTCTTATTACTTGCAGACAAACCAATTTGATGCTACCTGATTTTTTTATGGAAAATGAGCAAAAGTAGCGCATGGGTCACCTTAAGTGAACACCGCCGCCCACATTCTGTTGTAACACCAGAAGAATCACAGGAGCGTTGCCCACCTTTTAGGAAGGGACTCACTCGAACGCGGTTTTTTTAAGGTTACCCATGTCGTATCGTCCCGGAAACCCCGCACAGGGATGCCCATTCCACACTTACTTTTTTGTAACAGCACCAGAGGAATTACAAGAGCATTGCCGACCTTATAAAGCGTCTAATAGACGTAGATATATATGATATCGAAAACAAAAACACACTGGTAGGTACGTGGCGGGCGAGGATTGAACCGGAGGCTCCATGGTGACGGTCAACGGTTCAAACTATTGCGACACTGACGCTTTGGCTTATTTACCAATTGGCTTCATTATTTGCCTAGGTGCATAAAAATACTATCATGAATCCCTTTTCTCCGCCAATTTTTAAGGTGATTCATAATAAAGTATTTTTGGGAATTTCCATTGAAAAGATAAGCGATTATCTATCTCGTAAGTTTTGGTCAAATTTAGTGCAAATTACTTTTTAAAGTCTAGATGACTTTCACTTTCTTAAATGCCATCGTAAAGGTTTTTAAATAAGTGCAACACATATATAATAAAATATTATATTTCACACGAATTAACAATTCAAACTATATTATAACAATGTGCAGAATTTCAAAACAAGTAATCTGTAATCATGTCTTATCTTCAAAAGACTTAATTTTATCATGTTCGAGACTGAACTTCCTCGCTACTTGTCGTCTCGTATGAACAAGTATTCTATGTCCAGCACAGTCAAGATCTTCCTCGAAGCACTTGTTCCGACAGCATTTTTTGCACATCTTGAAGGCACATTTCCCACCCTGTAACGACAAAATCTTTAATAGGTGACAATATTGAAGCACTATTGGCCCGGTAAAAAATATTTTAAGCCGTGAATACACCGTCATTTATCAGTTATGGTAACTAGTTAAATTGAGAAGATTCCCTTGAGAGCTGTGCTACTTAAAAAAAAATGCGCTGTATGGCTTTTTTGTCCGTGTTACAGTTTACACCAAAGTTATTTGAAAATATGTAATTAATAATGGGAAACGAGAGACTATTCTCAATTATATTATGGAGCCATGGAGTGCTTTTCGGCGTTCTTCAAACATAGTTGCATATGGTTACCTACTTCTATAACATACATGACTTTATTAATGATGGTCGTTCCCAATCTACCCCAGATGGTCGCTCCGTTCCCAATCTGGGGTAGATTGGGAACGGAGCGACAGCTATTCAAATTATAAATTTGTGTGTATCGAATTTTTTTTCACGAATGGTTTGTAGATTGTAGAATCGTACTTCCCTCGAGTGAGGAAAACACAAAAAAACTATTAATAAAATGTTATAGCAAATAAATTGCAAGTATCAATTTGACATGACATGTTATCTATAACCGTAAAGTAGATCCAGTAGGTGCAGCCACAACGTGAGAATTAAACAAGGCATACCCACACTTACGATCGATGCGTCACTCGGACTGTTGGCTCAGTTGGTAAGAGCGCTCGGACGGAACCTGAGAGGCGCGGGTTCGATTTCTTCCATAAATTTTGGTACAAATTAAATTTGTTTCTTGACATAAATTTTTCGAAGAGTATGAGGTTGATGTTCATGGTATGTTTATCATTGTAACTAAAAAGTATAGTAAATAGTACATTTCCATACAAGACCGGAAAGTGTATCTTCACGAGTCCCAGTTTGTCTCAAAATGGGGGCGAGTGGTAATGACCACCAACGACTTTTGCAAAAGTTTTAAGTTGTAACAATATTTATAGTTAAATTATTAAACTTTCATGAGACATTATTAAATTATTTATTAATACAGCTTTACTCACTTTTAATCGGTGTGAGTACCGACTAGTACACGACTGCACGTCCGCAGTGTTTTCCGTAAGTTAGACAGCAACACATCGGCAGTGGCAGAGCAAGCCCTAAACTCCGACACGTCATATTATATTAGGTTCGATAGGGTGAAAGTATTGGCTCGCAATAATAACTTTGTGTCTCGCAAGCTGCTGGAAGCCATAGAAATTGACCGTCGACCTAATTTTAATAGAGACATGGGTCGGGCTCTGCCACCTACTTGGAAACCAGTGTTACAAAAAGCATCTCGCAATAAGACCTATAGTGCCGATTATCACATAGTGGACATTGTGAGTACATTTTGTGCACGCGTGGACACCAATAGTGATACAGTGTCAGTGATACCATCGCTCGTCAACACCACCGGCGCCCCTCGCCCTGTCCAGCCGCGCACTATGAGCCCAAGTCCGCAGTAAGAGACGGGACGTTATCGCGAACCCACTACACTCACCCTTTTGTCCGAAACTAGTCGGTACCCACACCGATAAAACGTGAGTAAAGCCGTATTTATATATAAGTTAATATTTATGGTCATACTAGTTATTCACTTACAAGAGGGTTGGGACAGACGTCACTGACACATATTTCACCAGGTCTCCCGTGTTGACTTGCGTCAGGTTTGAGCGGTCTTCTCATTATCCTCTTCAGTTTCTTCAACTTCTTCTTTGATATTGTATTTTCATCTGGATCGTCGTTATTTCTCTTAACACTAGTGTCATTATTCTATAATATAAATAACATTGTTGTGTGTTTCTCACTAATGTTTGTATCTGAATTTATATCTAAACGGAAATAACAATACATACCTCCTCACAACGTAGAATTTCTTACTCATCTAAGTCATATCAAAGAAAAATGTGCGACGCTGCGGTGGTGATTACAAAGTTTGATGTCTACATCTTTATAAAAAAAACTATGGAAAATACAACTCAAATACCTAGTAGGGTAGCACACCTTTTCATTCATCAAAATAGAAATTCATTAGCGTAATAACCTTATAACCCATAGACGCCCGCATAAATGGCGAAAGCTTTCAGATATATTCACAGCAGGTAAAGATTGTTATCTGACCAATGAGAACTCAGTAACCCGCTCACGCCTGTTGGATGACTGAATTTTTTAATCGTGAATATATAGATATTAGAATTCTATTGCGTTAAAAGCCTGATGGATTACAGCTGAAGTGTCACCCCACAAGATATTTTGTATAGATTGGTCCGTTACAACAATTACAATACTTTTTTTTAATGAAAAAAGGGACCAGACGAGCATGACGTTTAGCTGATGGTAATTGATACGCCCTGCCCATTACAATGTAGTCCCGCTCAGGGTTCTTGAAAAACTCAAAAATTCTGAGCAATTGCGCTCGTCACCTTGAGACATAAGATGTTAAGTCTCATTTGCCCATTAAGTTATTTCACTAGCTACAGCGCCATTCAGACCGAAACACAGTACTGTTTACACATTACTGTGTTTCGTTAACATACAAATCAGATATAGTAATAATAAATAAAACATCGCAAGTATGCTGTCGGTACCATACGCGCGGGGAAACGAAGGATGCGGCGCGGGCTTGTGAGGGAAGTGTAGAATTCTAGCGATTTCTACGTTTAATGGTTTAGTAAAAACTTTATTACAAGATGAAAGTAAAAGTTATCATGAAAATTTAGTGAGAAGATGGCGGAATGTAAAATATTAAAACCCATAAATACCTCCAACAGGTTTTTTCTTATCAAATCCATTTTTTCAGTGTGCTCTTGCGGTGTCATTCTAACGTATGGTTGACAGATCCAAGGAGGTAGAATTAAGTCAAATCCTTGCCTCGTAAAATTACCTTCATCTTCAAAATGTTTTAGGCCTAAGTGATATGGCAAATACTTTTCCCTCAGCATGATGCAAACTTTTTTGAAATCATTAATATTTTGGCCTGTTGCCAGGAGCTCCCTCTCATCGTTGTTATCGGGACATGAGAATCTGGGAAACAATAAAACATAGGAAATTTCAGCATTTACCCATTACATGAATAATAATATAGCCTTTACACAGATCTTAATTAACATAGATAACAAACAATACTCAAAAACTAACATAAAACATTAAAAACAAAATATCTTATTCTAGTATTTGTATTTTTTTTATTTTTTGTGGATCTGTTTGCCAATCGTCAAAGGCTTCCTCCAACCGTTTCCATTCGTGTCTTTCATGAGCCACTCTGTTCCACGTTACTCCTGCCACTTCCCTGATATCGTCATCCCATCTTTTCTGGGATCTACATCTTTTCCTTTTCCGTTCCCTGGGATACCATCTTGTCACTTTCTTACTCCATTTGTCATGTCCTCTTACCATGTGCCTAGCCCATCTCCATTTGAGTCTTCTAATTTTGGATTTGACATCGATGACGTTTGTTTTACTGCTGATGACGCGGTTTTTTATTCTGTCTAAACTTTTCACATTCAGAATACTTCTCTCCATAGCATATTGGCAAGTTGCGAGTTTGGTAATCATTTCATCAGTAAAAGTCCATGATTGGCAGCCATACATAAGAACGGGTAAAATGCAGGTGTTAAACAATTTGCTCTTGATATTAATATTAAGTTTTTCGTCTTTCACAACCTCTCTAAAACTCCAAAATCTTCTCCAGCTGTTCGTAATTCTTCTCTTTACTTCCTCGCGCATAGGTTCTGTTTGAGTTATGAGCTGTCCCAGATATATGATTCATCAGTATAGTTGATTTCAGTATTTCCTAATTGTATCATGTCTTTTTTCCCATTTGTCATCACTCTAGTTTTATCTGGATTGAGTTTTAACCCTGTTTTTTCACTTTCTGTTGCAAGTTCTTCTATCATAGTTTTGATATCTTCAGATGTTTTAGCAAATAGCACTATGTCATCAGCGAATCTCAAATGTGTTAAAGACTCGCCGTCTATATTGATCCCGAAATTTTCCCAATTGATTCGTCTGAAAATTGAATCTAGAACAGCTGAAAATATTTTTGGGGATAAGGGATCTTCCTGTCTAACGCCTTTTCCCACTTTGAATGGATGGATGACACCCCTTACATTACATTTATTTAATTTTAACTCAACAGCTTTCAGCTATCTTTCAAGTTTATAATACAGATTGGAAGTTAACCAAAACTGTGATAAACTATGCTTAGTTATATTCCTTTTAACACTTCACAATCAAACAACACTTACTAAAAAGCAAAACATGTGGATGCCAACAATGATAAACTCACGTTTTGTTGTTGCATCTACCTACACGTAGTTACATCTGTCTCTCATGAGGGTAGTCAGAGATTAAAGCTTCTCAACAACGTTTACAGTCAATCTATTATTATACATCCACTGCATTACCAAACTAGCTTCAGATAATTCTTCAAATTATTATTGTTTATGTTACATTTTCAACATACCTTAATTTTAATCAAATTAAATAAATAGTGTGCCATTATGCCTGCCACAATATGACCGGAAGTATGACATAGAACACACACACCAGCAGACTAAATTGTGAAGCTTAAAAATAGAAGAAAATATAGAACAGGTTTGGGTACTACTTACATTTTATGAAATATTTTAAACAAATGACCTCTAATAAAGGATGTCGGACATGTATATGATTCCACTAAATCAAGATATTCAAGCGCAATCTCCCAGGAAATTGGATTGATTCCTTCAAATATGGCAGGATTTGTCAGGTTGCCTTCAGCACTCATTACACCATTAACTTTTGTATACTCTATACATCGGTGCACATCTTCTAGACATTGGATATTTCCATTCGCAAACATTGGTACGGACACAGCATTCCTATAACATATCATTTATTTTAAACTAACTATCATAATTTTATAAATTATTCAACAGCGCTTGGGCGGCTAGGTAAGCTAGGTTTTTAGAGAATTGTAGTGAGATAAACGGATTAGTCCCGAGTCCCGACCCCACATCTGTCTCACTCCCTCCATATTAGGAGTTTATGGATATTTCGGTTTTTGTCTAGATGTGTATATACATATTTAGTTTATTAAGTGTAGACTTTAGTTTACTTGTGCTGTGAACTGCTGTGCGTATACTACACAATATTTTTCTGACAACAGTAGCACTTTTTTTGCGAGACCAACCAAGGAATTGACCCGCTATTCGCATTTATTACACACATGGGACTCAGTATGTCTCATAGATTAAGATTATGTTATGAAAAGGATGAAACATGAACACAGCAAATGCAGTGCGCTCCACACTAAATGGAGCGAGCATCTGTGTGACAACAAGATCACTCCGCTGTTGGTACCTTGGCACAGAGATATAAAAGGAACGAGATAGCCGATGAGCTAGGCGAGAAACGAGCTTCTTCAACCTTCAATGGACCTGATCACTTCTATGGTGTGGGAGAATCCAGACTCTATAGTCATGAAGAGTCAGGAAATCCGCGAAGTATCTAATCCAATGAGTGATGAGATGATGAGAGCCAATGCTTTTGTTACTAGGTCTTAGGCAAGCTAAGCGGCTCTAGGCTACAAATTTGAGCATGGCTTTGCATAAACTAAGCCATGGGTCATATACGAAACCCCACAGATGTCATCTCTGCACATTGCAAATTAAAGGACACCTACCAGAAAGATGCTGTAACATAGATGGGCAAAGGAAACAATAGATCCTATAAAGGTCTCAGTATCCACAGGAAAACTTCACAAAAATGTAACAAAAAACAAGAAAATATGGTACAAACAAGGAAAAAAATAAAGGAATATCTCAAATTATGTAGTAGTTATGAATACAGTACAGTAGTACAATGATAATGATAAAACTAAATTATTCCATTTTAGGGTTCTACGGAACGCCTCAAAAGAATAAAACGGAGCCCGTATAGGATCACTTTGTTGTCCGCCTGTCTATCTGTCAAGACCCATTATATCAGAACGCGTGGAGGTATCGAATTGAAATTAACGATTTATCCAATTGTTTTGAGCCTTCTTGAGTGTAAATTCTGCTAAGATTTGTCTTCAATCAATTCGACACTTGTTTCACCTCTACACGAGGCATCCTCAGGAGATGTTGACTTGCCAAATGGCACAAGACTGTAGAAGTGTAGAGGAGAAACACGTGTCGAATTGATTGAAGATTTTCCGCAAAATAACATCTAATTCAATAAATTTTCTTAAAACGATATACTCGACTCTACAGGGCTCTTTTTAAATATACATTTGATTTGAAATGAAAGAATGTAGTCTTATACATTAATAATATATTTATACTAGCCGTTCCCGTCCGCTTCGCTGGGCGAATTTTAAAAGGAAATAAATTAACAAAAGAACGTTGGAATTCTAAAAATAAGTAGCCATAAACCATCTAGGATAAATTTCGCATCGAATGGTGGTAGTTTCATGTCGATACGATCAGTGGTTTAGGCGTGATTGAGCCAAAGATCATTTTCATTATATACATAGATTGTTTCCATGAATTGTAACTAAAGTCTGTTCAATGTTGTTAAGACAGATTTTGCCTGTAATTATGAGGTAAATAATGATCTTGGAATACAAAGAAAAACAAACATTACTAAGACAAGCAAAATAATTATTATATCTAAGTGGTTATAAAAATAATATCGCAATTAATTTCACACTAAGTCATGAAATAATTGTTATTTATTTACATACATATTATGGGAAACTGCTTTTTGTGTTGCAAAATACATAAATGTAAATATTGTAAAGTATCAATTACATGTTTTCCATCAGATTCGAAATGGGTGGAGTTGATTACCTATCGGTAAGTTAACCCGATTGGTCATCTGTGATGGCTGATATAAAAATATTTAGCTAGATCACTTAGCATTGCATAGATATGTCATTACATTGTGTATCTTCTACCACATTTATGGAGTGTGCCGAATAGCTCTTTGACATAATTCACTTTGCCATAGTCAACCTTCGCATGACACACAATTAATTTTTATATCATCCTCACCTGGATGTGTGGCATTCCCTACAGTGCACTTTCCAAAGAACTTTCTTCCACATACAACCAAACTATGGATATTGGTTCCTTGCACAGTGTATCCAGGACAATACAACATTATCTACTGTCCCTTCAAAATAAGCGAGTACAGCAGGCCAGCAGTCCTATGATTCCTCTAGAGTAGTGGGAACATGGATGACGGTGATCACTTAACATCAGGACCCATCACTGGTTTGACCTCCTCTTCCACAAAAAAAGTATAAATAATATAACTTACTTTATAATCTTTATATGATCCCAACTAGCTATACCTGTAAGGGGTCCTTTTTGTTCTCTTGTACGTCCATGGACAGTCAATAACTTACATCCTGCTTCTTGTAGCATCAAAGCATACTTTATTGACTTCTCAATATCCTCAAAAACCCTTATTTTACAAGAGATTGGTATGGATATGGCTTTAGACATAGCTGAAACTGTAATATTTTGATAAGCCTTTCTGATACTAAAAATGTTTAACTATAAATTTAACAAAACTGTACACAAATAAGTTATAAGTAAGGACAATTATATGCCTGATTGCATTGGCAGTATGCCACGAAGCTAAAAATATAACAAGCTGAATCAATAATTGATGAAATTGAATGATGAAATATAAACAAACACCACATCTTCATCACTATTAACACTTTAAGGTTTGTATTTTTAGTTAAAATGTATTATCAAAACTGTATTTTAATTTGTATAGGTAACTATTACTACATATTATATTTTGCTTGTCATTATTTTTGTTTAAGGTTAATTAAATGTTATAAAAATATTTTAAATTTGTATACATCATTATGCTTACCAATTTTTTTAAGAAGCTCCCAATCATCCTGTAGAAAAGCACCATATTTTCCCCTTTTCGCTATAGACTGAGGACACCCAAGGTTAATATCGATAGCATCACAGGACCTTTCAACAAGTTTGGCAGCTGCTGCCATAGTTTCTGGATTATTACCGCAAAACTATAGTTATGAAAAATAGTTATACATTTGATATTAAAAATTAAAAAAAAGACTTTAAGTAATTAATTAATTTACCTGAACAATTAATGGCCTATCTTTCGGGCAAGTGGTAAAGAATTCCTTCCTGTACTTTGGATCCTTTACAAAGACTGTGCTGTGTAACATTGGAGTATAGCATAGTGTAGCACCGTGTCTCCTACACAACAGTCTCCAAGCAAGTTCACTAGCATCCACCATAGGTGCAACCACATACTGTGGCTGCTCTGGGTTTGTTAGCCAATTTTCAAACATAACAATATTTCAATGTTGTAGAGAGCAGAGATACAAAAATATTATTCAAATCTTTTCCTGAGGGCGCAAAAATTGGTAAATGCTTGTCTTTCTTATTCAAACCAAACAAACCAAGACTTATGACAGAACTTTATCTATTGTGTAATGTATTTAGTAACTTCCATTGTAGGTAATAAGTAACATTTAGCATATTATTGTAAGTATGGAATGTATGCATAGGTCAATTTTTATTGAAATCATATGAATTATATGTATTCTTATTGCGAGCTTACCATTTATGATCTTAAATTCTTGACTCCTAAGTTATGATCCTACTGCACGTCTTAAAATTAAAATTGCATACAATACAATAATTGTACTCCTAACCTAAAGGAATGTGTACAATAATACCTTATTATTCCATTATTTTCATATTGTGTAATTATAAAAATAATTAAATATGTATTTAATAATGTAAAAATTTACCTATTTATAAGAACTAGTTCATTATTCAAACATCAGGATTCAGGAATGGAACTACAAATTAATTCATGATTGGATACTGAATGATAATTGATAACACTTATCAGATGTCAATTCTTGTCAGTTAAAAATGATAGGATAATAACTGCAGGAAACTGGAAATTACCTTGGAAAGTTGTAATTTTGGTCTTTGTATTTTGGAAATTCAAAGTCAATATTAATTTTCATAGAAAGACTATAAAGATATTAAATTTCAAATATTTTCATATCTATTAGAACATTTTAATGGCACATGATACAAGTCTATTGCACAGAACACTTTTACTATAACAATATATGTTCTCTATTTTATGTTACGCTATGGCCATTGTTGACTTGTCGAGAAAACGACCTGTAGAGGCTGTAGATAACAATAATTATATCTTAAACAAATCGAGACTTTATTAATAAACAAAATAGCTCTAACTTGAAACTTCATACAGGGTTTTGAACACAGGTTTTGATGAAGTACCAACTCGTTTCAGGAAAAATATTCTATAATTTATACAAAAGATGAAAAAGTTTATACCCTAGCATAGTAAACTTTAGGTTAACTGCTCGTTGTCGTTGGGAAAAATTTGACATTGTTGATTGACAAGGAAAAAGCTTTAGCCAATACTCAATAGGCGTCAAACTGATTTCAAATTGCAATTTGCAATTGATAATAAATTGCCTACTTGTTAGAACTTAGAAATATAAAAAGACGAAAGAGTTCTATTTTATACGCTTTATATTAGCTTCACCTCTATGTTCGTTTGTATGTTTGTAACCGACTTCTTTGGGCGCGATTTTGACCCACTTTAAACGGCTAGATCAGTTCGATTCAGGCAGGCAACGCGAGCACACGTGCCGCGTTATCTGTCCTCCTTCGAATATTTTTATTACCTGCGTTATCGCACTATCTGCTCAGGCCACCTGGGCTAGCTATTGTTATCGCGCGCTATTGTTCGGGACTCTTTGAGTCTCGCAGCTGTTACGTTCCTTCGCAGAACGTAGCTTAGTTATTATCTGTGCTAATTACCCGGTTTTACGATCGTGTTAGTTAGCACCTGTGCTGTGTTTCGCGATTCTGCACGCTAATCGTGTGTGTTTGTGAGTTGCAGTTCGTGCCGTGTGTGTCTTCTCCGCGGGGGCCTGCACAGCGTGCATCGGGGTTCCGGCCCAGCCAGTCTACATCCAGCAAAGCTAAGTCTTAGGCTTAATTATTATTATTAATTTCTTTTAATTTTGCATTCTTTATTATTATTTATATTATTTATTAATGTGCAAGTGTACAACTTAACTATAGTAGTCCACTTTATTATTATATTCCCCCTCTGCCTGACTCGGGCAGCGGGGGTTTCGGCTCCAGGCAGGTTCCGACGATGCAACCGCATCGCCTAAACCTGCCTCCAGAGGTCAGGAACTTACTCACACAGAAGCACAGAGCCACTAGACTTTACGACAGGTATCCGTCGGTCGAGAATAGGCGCCACCTCCGCTACCTACAGCGGGTGGTACGAGAACGTATCGCGGAACTTCGCGGCGAACGTTGGGACCGCTTGCTCGGCAACCTTAAGCCATCACATGTGGCTTTCTGGAAGCTGCCTCGCGCGTTCAAACAGGAGCCGCCCACTGTCATGCCTCCTTTGGACAGACCGGGACTGGTTACCATTTTTAATATTCTATTGTCTAATAGCGCGTTCCCCGAACAATGGAAAGATTCCATTGTTATCGGTATCCCAAAACCCAATAAACCTAAAGCTAATCCGAGTAGCTATAGGCCTATTAGCTTAATTAACTCGATCGGGAAACTTTACGAAAGATTAATTCTCGCGCGTCTTAATCATTACATCGCGGAGCTCAACCTGATACCCGACATACAGTTCGGATTCAGAACCGCTCACTCGTGTCCCCAGCAGGCTCACCGACTCACCGAGTACATTCTCGTACGGCGTCAACTTCACGCTACCACGGCAGCCGTGTTTTTCGATGTCGCGAAGGCATTCGACAAGGTATGGCACAACGGCTTAGTATTCAAGCTGTATCAACTGGGAGTGCCAGACAGGCTCGTGCGCATCATACGAGCCTACCTTACTGATCGCTCCTTCCGATATCGAGTAGAGGGCACCCTATCCTCACCCAGACCCATCAGGTCTGGCATGCCACAGGGTTCAGTCCTCTCTCCCACTCTTTTCTCGCTCTTCACGAGCGACATTCCCAAGTTTCCGAATGTCCAGCTCGCTCAGTACGCTGACGATACGGCACTCTACTTTGGCTCCGCTCTATTGAACCGCTCAACCTTGAGCAGGAACATTAAAGTGCTTCAAGCCGCCGTCGATGAACTAGGCAACTGGTTCAGAAAATGGCGGATTGAAGTGAACCCCACCAAGAGTGCAGCGGTACTCTTCGGTAACGCGAATAGCATCCGCGCTAAAAACGACCGACCGACGTCATTAAATTGTATGAAACACCCATACCGTGGGTGAAGGATTACAAATACTTAGGAGTCACGTTCAACAGCAATATGAACTTCAAGAAACATATTGATACGGTATGCAATAGAGCCCGATTTGTCCTCAGTCGCCTTTATCCACTTGTGTGTGGGCGAAGCAAACTTCCGCTCAAACACAAAGTGACGCTGTACAAAACCATCGTACGGCCCATACTGTCATACGCAAGCGTCGTTTTCGCGCACACCCGACCGAGTCACTTACGTCGTTTGCAAGTAGTTCAAAATAAATTCACGCGCATGGCAACCGGAGCCCCGTGGTTCATCCGAAACGTTGACCTTCACCGCGACCTAGAGCTTCCGACGATAGCTCAACACTTTAAAGAGATCTCGCGACGCTTCTTTGACAAGGCGCCTAACCATCCCAACATCTTGGTTAGGAAGGCATGCGGGTACACCCCCCTTCACCATAGTCTCAACCCAATAAGACGTCCCAGACACGTAACGGTAGACCCGGATGACGACATCACCATCGCGAACGCGACACCCACACAAACACCGACACAGACACGCACACACCGCCTTCGCAGGCGTAGGCGCGGTCAACCACCGCAAACCACTGGCACTCGTCACTCTGACGATGGCCAGCGGCCCGCACCCTAGATACACCACACATTGTTTTGATACCCGACGAGACGTTAGTCCTCGTCCTGTAATCGTTTCACTACACTCACTAACACACGGACTGACTGACGGACTGACATACACCACTTACACAACCACAAACACTCCACAAACATACATGCACACTAACATTTACACTACTTACACACATACAAACATACATACATACATACAATCATAAACACATACACACACACTTACATACATTACACTAAACATCACCACACTCGCCGGCGAGTGTGTTCTTCTCATCTTTTCATCTTCAATTCATCTTCATTTTCATTTTCATTCTCTCTCCTTCCCACAAGCACACAGCCGGTCTGAGGTTCGAGTCTCCTTAGGAGACGCCCCGCGACTGTTGTTGCGTAGTCTTTGCGGCCTCCACGGCCCACGTCCTACTTCGCTGTGAAAGCCAGGGCTGCTAACAGCACAGAATAGGTTTTAGTCGGTATGGGGCGTCCGCTTACGCGGACACTCGAGTCCGACATATTACGCCCCGCTCAGGGGCGTAAATACGTAACAGTATTTCCTCCTCTCAAAAAAAAAAAAAACCGGCTAGATTTCGTTCAAACTTTGTAGATTTTCGAGGACCGATGACATTACACTAATTTGATAAAATTATTAAATTTTTCAATTTGCAAAATATGATTTTTGTTAATTTATATAATTTTCATCTATAGTCGATAAGACAGGAATTGATTTTAAAGTACTTAATAGTTTTAAAAATACGCTTTTATAGAAAATTTAACTAAAAAGTGAATAATAAATAATAGTTAAAAAAAAACAAAAAAGCACGCTTTATATAAAATTCAACTAAAAAATATAAAATAAATAATATTTGAAAATAGTGTAAAAAAATATATTTTATTGTAAAAAAAAGCGCGGGGTGTAGAAGAATTATTATTTTAATAATATCTTAAAAAGCACCCCACGCTTTTTTTACAATGAAGTATATTTTTTTTACACTATTTTCAACTTAAATTTATTTTCGTATCGTCAGTCGCGTAGGCGTAGTGCCGTGTCGTCAGCGTACTGAGCGAGCTGGACACTCGGAAACTTGGGAATGTCGCTCGTGAAGAGCGAGAAAAGAGTGGGAGAGAGGATCGAACCCTGTGGCACGCCAGAACTGATGGGTCTGGGTGAGGATAGGGTGCCCTCTACTCGATATCGGAAGGAGCGATCAGTAAGGTAGGCTCGAATGATGCGCACGAGCCTGTCTGGCACTCCCAGTTGATACAGCTTGAATACTAAGCCGTTGTGCCATACCTTGTCGAAGGCCTTCGCGACATCGAAAAACACGGCTGCCGTGGTAGCGTGAAATTGACGCCGTATGAGAATGTGCTCGGTGAGTCGGTGAGCCTGCTGGGGACACGAGTGAGCGGTTCTGAATCCGAACTGTATGTCGGGTATCAGGTTAAGCTCCGCGATGTAATGATTAAGACGCGCGAGAATTAATCTTTCGTAAAGTTTCCCGATCGAGTTAATTAAGCTAATAGGCCTATCTACTCGGATTAGCTTTAGGTTTATTGGGTTTTGGGATACCGATAACAATGGAATCCTTCCATTGTTCGGGGAACGCGCTATTAGAAAATAGAATATTAAAAATGGTAACCAATAAAGTAATAAGAGTCGAGGGTAGCATTTTAAGAACCCTATTGTTTATAGTGTCAGGCCCCGGGGCCTTCTTGGAGTGAAGCTCCTTAATGATAAGCTTCACCTATTCGTAAGAGGTGGGTTTTATTACATCGCCTGAAGGGCTCAGAGCGGAGCGACGTTCAACTTCACGATCAACTTCGTCAACGTGTGTCGGGTCGGCTGCTGCATTTGGAGAGCACTGACTCTCGAGACTATCGGCGAGGCATTCAGCCTTCTCATCGTCATCGAGCGCCGGCTGCAGTCCCGGTCTTTCCAAAGGAGGCATGACAGTGGGCGGCTCCTGTTTGAACGCGCGAGGCAGCTTCCAGAAAGCCACATGTGATGGCTTAAGGTTACGGTACCACCCGCTGTAGGTGGCGCCTTTTCTCGACCGACGGATACCTATCGTAAAGTCTAGTGGCTCTGTGCTTCTGTGTGAGTAAGTTCCTGACCTCTGGAGGCAGGTTTAGGCGATGCGGTTGCATCGTCGGAACCTGCCTGGAGCAGGCCTTGATCCTATTTTGTATATGTGACGTCACATGAGAGATAGCACTGTGAGCCGTGTCGACCGAGTCGATGACGTCCGGTATAAGGTCAAGGTGAAAGAGATTGGTACGCCCTCGCCTGGAAGGAGAGCGTCTTTGGGATCCTATTTTCGATCACCAACCAGCGGCCTCGGTCTCCTATAAAAATAGGGGGCGGGCGCTTGGTCGGAGGCGGTACGCGGGCTTTAGCGGGCGCGGGCGCGGGAGTGGAGATAGTCGTGGCCGCGGCTTTCTTGGCGGGCGTGCCATCGACAGAAGGCGATTCACGACCGCGCTTCTTTTTACGGCTTACGGTGGTGAGGCCGTCCGTGTCCAACGCGACACTCTCCGCTCTCGACGGTAGAGCGGTTTCCGGCTGGGCCGGTGAAGCACTGGAAGCCTGAGGGGCTTCCGTGCGGTCAGGAGTGACCGCGAGGACCTTAGGGGTCGCCTGCGCGTCAAAGTAAGCCTGAAGGACAGGCGGGCGGGCTGATCGGGTGATCACTTTCCTTGGTTTGACCGAAGCTACGGAGCTTGCGTCGGAGTCATTACCTAATTCCATTTCGGATTCCCCGTCGGAACCCGATACGTCAGATGACGAGTTATATTTTTTGGATTTCGCTCTAAAAGCCGGATCCACTGTCTGATCTATTGTTTCCTTAATTAGTGGAGCGATCTTCTCCGTGAATAACCTATCTAGTAGGGCGCTTAGAAGGCCCTCGTCGGCAACCATTGGTGAAGCCATGGTTGTCATATTTATTAACTAGGTTGAGCGGGCAACAACTCCCGCTGCCCGAGTCAGGCAGAGGGGGAATATAATAATTAAGTGGACAACTATAGTTAAGTTGTACACTTGCACATTAATTAATAATATTAATAATAATAAAATATGCAAAAATTAAAAGAAATTAATGATAATAAAAGACTAAGACTTAGCTTTGCTGGATGTAGACTGGCTGGGCCGGAACCCTGATGCACGCTGTGCAGGCCCCTGCGGAGAAGACACACACGGCACGAACTGCAATTCACAAACACACACGATTAGCGTGCAGAATCGCGAAACACAGCACAGGTGCTAACTAACACGATCGTAAAACCGGGTAATTAACACTGATAATAACTAAGCTACGTTCCGCGAAGGAACGTAACAGGTGCGAGACTCAAAGAGTCCCGAACAATAGTGCGCGATAACAATAGCTAGCCCAGGTGGCCTGAGCAGATAGTGCGCCTGGGCGAGGTCTCCTCCGGCTGCCAACGTTGCCACATTCGTCGGACTTGATAGACTCGAGATCCTTTTCCAGCCGTTGCCAGTCGATCACTGTTTTCGTCGGTGGTTGAAAGTTAACCGGTGGGCCTAGATTTAGGACGACGGGCCGGTGGTCTGACTCTAATTCGTGAAAAACCTCGATTGAATTTACATTGAGCGTTACGTTTTTAAGTAACACAACGTCTAGAATGTCGGGTCGGTGCGCGACGTTATCCGGATAACGTGTTGGTTCGTCGGGTGCTATTACTGAAAAGTTCAGCGTGTCTGTCAGCGAATCTTATAAGATTCCGTTTCTATTTATGGCTCTACTGTTCCAGCTGGAGTGTTTGGCGTTAAGATCGCCGCCCACTATGACTGCGGCCCCGTGGCCGAGTAATGCTTCTATATCTGTGTCTAATACTTGTTTGTTAGGCGGAAGATAAGCTGAAATAACAGTGATCGGCTGGTGATTCGCCATACTGACTCGGATGGCAGAGGCCTCGATATTAGTGAGGACCGGAGGATCTATAGGTATGCAGTGTAGAGACCTTTTAAAATAAATGAGGGTACCGCCCATACGGGTGGTGCGATCATTCCTGACTAAGTTATAATTAGCGATACGCGAATCGCGTATACGTGGTTTTAGAAATGTCTCTTGCGCTAAGAATAGGTCTAATTGATGTTCGTGAGCGAACTCCTTCACCAAGTCTAGTTGTGGCTTAAGGCCTTGGGCGTTAAAATACGCTATACGGAGCGTTTGTGGTTTAACCCGTCCGCTTACGTAATTAGGCATCGCGAATGTTTTTATACTTTCGCCCTATATCGGTGAGGGCACGGAATATTTTGGCGTTGTCTGCCATAACTTGCAGGAGCGACGGTGGGTCGTCCCGGACAGCCTCGAGCCTGCTGGCCAGGGCTGTGATTTCGTCAATGTCGAACAGCTCTGAAAGCTCAAACATGAAGGCAAAGGCGCTGCCGCCTTGGTTGCCTGTTGACGCGGACGCGGGCGCCGGTGGCCTCGGTCGCTTCTTTCTTTCCTTCAAAAGCGTTTAATTTGCATCGATATTGTTGTAACCTCCATTAGTGAAAATTTAAGTTCACCCATTACTTATAACTTAAATCGTACTAAATATTACTCAAATTGAATAACGTGTTTAAATTCTTTTTTTTTTATGGAATAGGAGGACAAACGAGCGTACGGGTCACCTGTTGTTAAGTGATCACTGCCGCCCATACTCTCTTGCTACACCAGAGGAATCACAGGAGCGTTGCCGGCCTTTAAGGAAGGTGTACGCGCTTTTTTTGAAGGTACCCATGTCGTATCGTCCCGGAAACACCGCACAAGGAAGTTCATTCCACAGCTTTGTAGTACGTGGAAGAAAGCTCCTTGTAAACCGCACTGTGGAGGACCGCCACACATCCAGATGGTGAGGATGATATCCTAACTTGTGGCGTGTCGTGCGAAGGTGGAATTCGGCGGCAGGAATCAGGTTAAACAGCTCTTCGGAACACTCCCCGTGATAAATGCGGCAGAAGACACACAATGAAGCGACGTCTCTACGCAACGCCAAGTGATCCAGCCGTTCACAGAGTACTGGGTCCCCGACAATTCGCGCTGCTCTGCGTTGCACGCGGTCAAATGGATCGAGCTGATACTGGGGTGCGCCAGACCAGAGATGACAGCAATACTCCATGTGTGGCCGGACCTGCGCTTTGTACAGCGCTAGAATGTGGGCCGGCTTGAAGTATTGCCGTGCTCTATTAATGACGCCCAGTTTCTTTGAAGCCAATTTAGCTTTGCCCTCCAGATGGCCACGGAATTGGCAATCGCTCGAGATTTCGAGACCCAGTATTCCGATACTAGGCGAGGCTTTTAGGGAAGTGTTGTCGAAGAGCGGTGATGCGACAAATGGGGTTTTTTTTAGTGGTAAACGCGCAAACTTGAGTCTTCTGGGGGTTAAATTGGACAAGGTTCAATTTACCCCATTCCGCGACCTTCTCAAGAGAGGACTCGATAGAAGACACAAGTTTCTCCCGGCACTGGTCGACGATTTCCCGAGAGAGACGTGCATGGCCCGTGTATACGGCATCACCAGTGCTGTCATCTGCATAGCAATGAATGTTGGAGGTGTCCAACATATCATTGATATGCAGAAGAAACAGCGTAGGAGATAGCACACAGCCTTGGGGCACTCCAGCATTCACGGGCTTCGGGTTCGAGCAATGTCCGTCGACAACGACCTGTATGCTGCGCCCAGTGAGGAAGCTGGAGGTCCACTTGCACAAGCTCTCGGGAAGCCCAAATGATGGAAGTTTAGAGAGGAGCGCCTTATGCCAAACACGATCAAAGGCCTTCGCTATATCCAGGCTAACTGCCAGGCCTTCCCCCTTGCTTTCAATAGCCGCAGCCCATCTATGTGTTAGGTATACCAGAAGATCACCTGCCGACCGACCATGGCGAAACCCGTATTGTCGGTCGTTGATCAACTGGTGACCCTCTAGGTATACCAAGAGCTGACGGCTAATTATGCTCTCCATGATTTTGTAGAGCAGGGAGGTAATAGCAATAGGCCTGTAGTTTGCCGGATCTGAACTGTCTCCTTTTTTTTGGATCGGATGGACAAGGGCTGACTTCCATGAGTCAGGGACTACGCCTTTGGAATAAGAGTGCCGGAATAAACGCGTTAGCACCGGCGTCAACTCAGGGGCACACGTTCTAAGCACGATTGGAGAAATGCCATCCAGCCCGCTCGACTTCCTGACGTCCAACGAAAACAGATCTCGCCTAACAGTTTTCTGTCTGAACTGTACTTCAGGCATAGAGCTCTGACACCGCGGGATGGTCGGCGGTGTTTTTCCGTTGTCGTCAAGAGTCGAGTTGAAGGCGAAAAGAGCGCACAGGAGATCGGCTTTCTTTTTTGCCGTATGGGCCAGGGTGTCATTCCTCATGTGCAACGGCGGCATGGACGGCTGGCTGAAGTTACCAAGAGCAGCTTTCGACAACGACCAGAACTTGCGTGTTCCGGTCGGGTAACTGGAAAGCTGCTCGCCGATTTTGACGACGTGTTTTGACATTGCACGGGCGATTTGCCGCTTAAAAAATCTGGAAGCACGGTTGTATTTCCTCTTTAGAACTATGCAGTTCGGATCCTTTGTGCCCAGCGCCGCAACCCAAGTTCGATACGCCTGTTTTTTGCAGTCAGATGCTGCTTTAACTGACGCATCGAACCAGGGCTGTGATCTGCCACCGATCGGTACTACAGAGCTTGGTATAAAAATATCCATGCCCTGTAGTATCACATCAGCTACTGCAACGGCGCAGGCACTAGGATCATCCGAAGGGAAACAAACCCTGCTCCAAGGTTAGGATGCAAAAAAGGAACGCATCCTATCCCAATCTGCTGACTTGTAGTGCCAAACGCGGCGGGTAGCTGGTGGTCTGCGACGTAGGCGTCGTATAGGCACTACACTCCTGACCAGGCAATTGTCGGACGTTCCGAGAGGAGCATCGACAATGACCTGGTAACCATCGGGATGTGTAGTCAGCAGAAGATCTAATAAGGACGGCATGTGGCTATTCACATCCGGGAGCCGCGTTGGCGACTCAACCAATTTGGACAGATCGTACGCCAATGCAAAATTATGCACAGATCGCCCTGCGTAGTCTGTGGTACGTGATCCAAGCCATTCGGCATTGTGCCCGTTGAAATCACCCAAGACTACGATTTCAGCGGAGGGGATCTGTGCAAGCACGTCGTCAATTGCCGCTTGAACGCAGCCCATGAGATGATCGGTTTCTGCGTTACCACTATGGGACCTGTAGACACACGCATAGATGCGGACGCGGTCCTCTAAATCTACGCGGAGCCAGAGAGTGGACAGGTCCCTACCCTCAAAATTGCCGAGACGGCGACAGCAGATATCCTCCCTAACGTACACACATACCCCGGCATGAGGCAAAAAATTGTGCTCAATTTTGTACCCGGGGTACTTTAAATATGACGTATCACTAGGTCGAGATATCTGCGTCTCAGTAAGGAAACACAAGGCCGGCTTCGCCGTCTCAAGGTGGTGGTGGACGGCGTTTAAGTTGGAGTGAATTCCCCTGATATTGCAAAAGTCCACGTTGAGTGTGGAGCGGGGTGCCGTGGTGTTACTGCCTCGTTTGTCCTTGGTTATGCGCGGTACTGTGCCCTCCCCAGAATACGAAGGGCAGCCCGAGCTAGAGTGCTCGGGGAGGGATTCTCCGACTCTGGTAGAGCCGGTACCCTCCTGGGGTACTATCTCTTAAGGGACCGCTTTCATAATCTTTGTTGGGGTTGGGGGGGGGGGGGGAATGGCCTCCGGTCCTCGACACTAACCTATGCGAAACATAGCGGCACTAGGCCGCTACTTCACACCGCTATTCTGTGCGAGTGTGGTAATTAACCCGGACGAGTCTGGCCCGATTGTGCTGACGTCAAAAGACGGCTGCGTGACTCTCCCACTTCTAATTCTATTTCTTATCAAATATAAACTTAGTGTTATTTCATATAAATCAATCAAAGGTCATTAATTATATAGCGTATCTAGTACTCATATAAAAGTTCATAATAATTAAGTTACAAATTTTAGGTATGTAAAGACCAACTTCAACCACGTTTCTTTAGTGTTCCCTATTTATTAAACAATAATAATACAAGTATTTAAGCACAAGTGCCGACCAATTCCAGGGTATAACGGTGGAAGTAAGCTGTTGAGAATAATAATAACTGAAGCACCATCAACCGATTTGCATACGAGCACGTGTTGTCGAGTCGCCGCCAAACCGGTTCGTTATCGGGAATCACCAGTATTGTGCTCACTGGAATAACTGTAAGTTATTTATTCATTGTTTGCTTTTATTTTGTAACTTAAAACTTAACTTTAAAGGAACTAATCAGACAAAGGGGGAATTTGAGAGCTCGATTAACTCTGTTTGAAAAATATCTAATACCTCTAATGGACTGCAAGAATACAAGCAGTTTAATTATAAATGAGCTAAGCATTAGGTTAAATAAAATGCGTGATTGGTCTTGTAGTTTCGAAGAGATTCAGTCCCAAATAGAATTACTAGACGAAGATCTTGATAAACAAATGCAGGAACGCGAGTCAACTGAAAATAATTATTTTAAATTAATTGCGCATGCTGAATCAATATTGGAATATTTTCAGAATTCATTAAAGACTGATTCATTGTGCAAATCAAGCAACAAAAACAATTTTCAGTTGCCACCATTAATAATTTCACCCTTTAATGGTGAACAAAGCAAGTGGCTCTCGTTTAGAGACACATATTTATCTTTAATTCATAACAACGATACCATTGATGATGTTAGCAAGTTTCACTACCTTAAGTCGTTCTTAGAGGGCACAGCTTCTTGTGTACTTAATTCTGTGACCCCCTCAGCAAACAATTATCCAATTGCTTGGAATTTATTGTGTGATATGATAATAAACGATTGCTAGTAAATGAACATTTAAAATGCCTATTTTCTATTGAATCACAATAAAGGGACACAGACACAGGTATCCGGTATATTATTGATACATTAACAAAAAATTTAAGTGCTTTGAATTCTCTGGGTGAACCCACCGACAAGTGGGACACTCTTATTATCTACATGGCATCGTCAAAATTAGACACCGTGACCTCAAGGAAATGGGAAGAATTTAGGAGCAATAAAGACTCGCCTACATTGGAAGAGTTTTATTCCTTTCTTTGCCAGCGCGCTACAATTTTAGAAACAATGAACACTGGTAGATCTTTTTAAACCACTAATAAACGCCATAGTGTTCCAAAAATTAATAATAAGTCATTCGTTGCGTCCTCACATGATGTTTCACCAATTAAACGGTGTTTAATCTGCAAACAAGAACATAAACTATATGAGTGTTCTAAGTTTAAATCGTTACCTATAGAAGACCGAATAGCAAAGGTGTCTTCTTTCAAATTATGTAGTAATTGCCTTCGCGGCGGTCATCAGCCCTATCAGTGCAGGCTAAGTGGTTGCAAGGTATGTCACAAGCGACATAACACTCTGTTACAAAAACACCCAAGTTCACAACACATGATAGACCAAAATACAAATGAAAAAATAGAAACAAGTATTAACAATAATTTAAATATGGGTAAACAATCAAACTCAAATAATCCTTTAGTCGACACCACGGTATCTGGCCCCTCCACTTCAGTTGGTATGTCTGCTGTCTCCACCAATCAAGCCCTTCTTTCCACGGCATTGGTCAAGGTGACAAACAATGATCAAACATTTATTCTGAGGGCTTTGCTAGACTGTGGCAGCCAATCGTGCTTTATAAGTAATAAAGCTCAAAACAGAATTGGAATCTACAAATCAAAAAATTGCCATCAGTATGTGTCTGGCTTAGGCAACATGGTACTAAATATAAAAGAACATTGTGACATACATATACATTCATTATACAACAAATTTAATACGCGTATACATTGCCTTATCATACCAAATATTACGGATAACTTGCCTCATGCTACGGTGCGGGCATTCCTAACTATGTCCAACTTGCTGACCCTAAGTTTTATGAATCTTCTGAAATTGATTTATTATTAGGTGCTGATATCTTTTGGGACCTTCTTAAGCCAAATAAATTTAACATAGGACCTCAAAGGCCTATCTTACAGGAAACACACTTAGGGTGGGTGATAGCTGGCCGAATGAGGGGAGGTTATTATAATAATTTTAATTCTAAAATACATTGTCACTTCTCAAAGGAAATGAGTAAGCAATTGGCTAAGTTCTGGAAATTAGAGGAAATTCCGTCTAGGACAGAAACCTTCAACGACAACTATTGCGAGAAATTATTTAATGAGACTACTCATCGCAAAGATGATGGTAGGTTTTGCTTCCAAATTCCCCCTAAAGAGAGTTTAGACGTTCTGGGTGAGTCATATAGCATTGCTGAAAAAAGATTAATACAACTTGGAAGAAAATTAAATCGCAACCCTATTCTTAAGAAAGATTATCATAATTTTATTCATGAGTATGAGCGTTTGGGACATATGGCTGAAATATCTAAACCTGCATTTGGCTGTTATCTTCCACATCATGCTATTTTAAAAGAGACAAGTGAAACAACCAAATTGCGTGTTGTTTTTGATGCCTCGGCAAAAACTTCTAGTGGAATATCATTTAATGATATCCAACATGTCGGACCGGTAGTGCAGGACGACTTGTTTTCAATTTTATTGAGGTACAGACAGCACAAATATGTAGTTTCAGCAGACGTTGAGAAAATGTATCGCGGGATTTTAGTTAAGCCCGAACAACGATTGCTTCAATTAATATTATGGCGCCATGATCCATCGCAACCGATTAAGGTATTTCGGTTAAATACGGTTACTTACGGCACGGCATCGGCATAGTTTTTGAGTACTAGATGTATTTTACAGCTTGCATTAGACTGTAAGGATGACAGAATGTCAAACCTGATTAGGGAAATCTTCTTCGTCGACGATTTTTTATCAGGCGCTGATAATACTGAAGATTTACGCCATATAGCTTATTCTTTCAATGAAATTTTACGTTCAGCATGTCTTTCGTTAAGGAAATGGCGCACAAATAATCCATCTATATTCCAGCACGAGTCAAACACCTCATTACCAGAAGTCCTAAATTTTTCGTCTGCGTCTAATATTTTGGGATTAAGGTGGAATCCCGCAAACGATGTTCTTCAATTTCCAGTTGAAAATATTGTATTTAATGATAATATCACAAAACGAACAATCTTGTCTAACTCTGCTAAGTTATTTGACCCTTTGGGTTTGCTTAGCCCATGTACTATAATGCCAAAAATAATATTACAAAGATTATGGTTGTCTAAGCTAGAGTGGGATGATCCTGTAGATTCTAATCTTAAATCAGAATGGCAAAACTTTGTTAATAATTTATATACATTATCAAAAATTGAAATTCCTAGGTTTACTTTGATAAGTCACCCCATTGTAATTGAATTACACTCATTCTCAGATTCTTCGCAGGTACCATATGCTGCTGCTATTTATCTCCGATGTATTAATAGCTCAGGTGATATTCAGGTCAAATTACTCTGCGGCAAAACGAAGGTCGCTCCCTTAAAGCCCATAACAATACCACGTCTTGAGCTATGTGGAGCATTACTTCCAGCTCGCCTAAGTGCCAAGGTAATGAATGCTCTTAAATGTAAAATTGTTTCTTCCTTTCACTGGACTGATTCAACGGTGGTTTTGTCGTGGCTGTCATCTAATGCTTGTGATTCGTATCCAATCGTGTCGAAAATCGTTCTATGCACCCTCGAGAACCTAGGATACGATACACATAATGTTGTTATCATAATTTTGTGCGGTGGCCAACTTAGTTTTCAAAAATGATCCCAAAATCGATCTCTGCACCCTCGAGAACCTCGGACACGATATACATATTGCTGAAAACATAATTGTGTGTGGCAGCGATCTTGGATTTCACAAATGATCACAGAATTGTTCTCTGCACCCTCGAGAACCTTGGACACGATATCCATATTGCTGAAAGCATAACTTTGTGCGGCGGCCATCTTGGATATCAAATATGATCACAAAATCGTTCTCTGCACCCATGAGAACCTCGGACACGATTTCCATATTGCTGAAATCATAATTGTTTGCGGCAGCCCTCTTGGGTTTTAAAAATGATCACAGAATTGGTCTCTGCACCTTCGAGAACCTCGGACACGATATCCATATTAATGAAATCATAATTTTGTGCGGCGGCCATCTTGGATATCAAATATGATCACAAAATCGTTCTCTGCACCCTTGAGAACCTCGGACACGATATCCATATTGCTGAAATCATAATTTTGTGCGGCGGCCATCTTGGGTTTCAAATATGATCACAAAATCGTTCTCTGCACCCTCGAGAACATCGAATACGATACCTATAATGTTGTCAAGATAATTTTGCGCGGCGGCCATATTGGATTTCAAAAATGATCACAGAATTGTTCTCTAAACCCTCGAGAATCTCGGACAAGATATCCATATTGCTAAAATCATAATTTTGTGCGGCGGCCATCTTGGATTTGAAAAATGATCACCAAATCTTTCTCTACGCCCACGAGAACCTCGGATACGATACCCATAATGTTATAATCACAAATTTGTGCAGTGGCCAACTTATTTTTCTAATTATCCCAAAATCGTTCTCTGCACCCTCGAGAACCTCGGTCAAGATATCCTTATTGCTGAAATCATAATTTTGTGCGGCGGCCATCTTGGATATCAAATATGATCACAAAATCGTTCTCTGCACCCATGAGAAACTCGGACACGATTTCCATATTGCTGAAATCATAATTGTTTGCGGCAGCCCTCTTGGAATTCAAAAATTATCACAGAATTGTTCTCTGCACCCTCGAGAACCTCGGACACGATATCCATATTGCTGAAATCATAATTTTGTGCGGCGGCCATCTTGGATTTGAAAAATGATCACAAAATCTTTCTTTACACCCTCGAAAACCTCGGGTACGATATCCATATTGCTGAACTCATAATTTAAAGCGGCGGCCATCTTGGATTTCAAATATGATCACAAAGTCGTTCTCTGCACCCTCGAGAACCTCGGATACGATACCCATAATGTTGTTATCACAATTTTGTGCGGTGGCCAACTTAGTTTACAAAAATGATACCAAAATCGTTCTCTGCACCCTCGAGAACCTCGGACACGATATCCATATTGCTGAAAACATAATTGTGTGTGGCAGTCATCTTGGATTTCAAAAGTGATCACAGAATTGTTCTCTGCACCCTCGAGAACCTCGGACACGATATCCAAATTGCTAAAAACATTATTGTGTGTGGCAGCCATCTTGGATTTCAAAAATGATCACAGAATTGTTCTCTGCACCCTCGAGAACCTCGGACACGATATCCATATTGCTGAAATTATTATTGTTTGCGGCAGTTCTCTTGGATTTCAAAAATGATCACAGAATTGTTCTCTGCACCCTCGAGAACCTCGGACACGATATCCATATTGCTGAAATCATAATTTTGTGCGGTGGCCATCTTGGATTTGAAAAATGATCACCAAATCGTTCTCTGCACCCTCGAGAATCTAGGCCACGATATCCATATTGCTGAAACCATAATTTTGTGCGGCGGCCATCTTGAATTTGAAAAAGGAACACAAAATCGTTCTCAGCACCCTCGAGAACCTCTGATACGATACCCATAATGTAGTTATCATAATTTTGAGCGGCGGCCATCTTGGATTTCAAAAATGATCAAAAAAACGTTCTGTGCACTCTTGAGAACCTCGGATACGATACCCATAATGTTGTTATCATAATTTTGAGCGGCGGCCATCTTCGATTTGAAAAATGATCAAAAAATCGTTCTCTGCCATCTCGAGAACCTCGGATACGATACCCATAATGTAGTTATCATAATTTTGAGCGGCGGCCATCTTGGATTTCAAAGATGATCAAAAAAACGTTCTGTGCACTCTTGAGAACCTCGGATACGATACCCATAATGTTGTTATCATAATTTTGTGCGGTGGCCAACTAAGTTTTCAAAAATGATCCCAAAATCGATCTCTGCACACTCGAGAACCTCGGACACGATATCCATATTGCTGAAAGCATAACTTTGTGCGGCGGCCATCTTGGATTTCAAAGATGATCAAAAAAACGTTCTGTGCACTCTTGAGAACCTCGGATACGATACCCATAATGTTGTTATCATAATTTTGTGCGGTGGCCAACTAAGTTTTCAAAAATTATCCCAAAATCGTTCTCTGCACCCTCGAGAACCTCGGACACGATATCCAAATTGCTAAAAACATTATTGTGTGTGGCAGCCATCTTGGATTTCAAAAATCATCACAGAATTGTTCTCTGCACCCTCGAGAACCTCGGACACGATATCCATATTGCTGAAATTATTATTGTTTGCGGCAGTTCTCTTGGATTTCAAAAATGATCACAGAATTGTTCTCTGCACCCTCGAGAACCTCGGACACGATATCCATATTGCTGAAATCATAATTTTGTGCGGCGGCCATCTTGGATATCAAATATGATCACAAAATTTTTCTCTGCACCCTTCAGAACCTCGGACACGATATCCATAATGTTGTCATCATAATTTCGTGCGGCGGTCAGCTTGGGTTTGAAAAATGTTCACCAAATCGTTCTCTGCACCCTCGAGAACCTCGGGTACGATATCTTTAATGTTGTCATCATAATTTTGTGCGGCAGCCATCTTGGATTCTAAAAATGATCACAAAATCGTTCTATGCACCCTCGAGAACCTCGGATACGATACACATAATGTTGTTATCATAATTTTGTGCGGTGGCCAACTTAGTTTTCAAAAATGATCCCAAAATCGATCTCTGCACACTCGAGAACCTCGGACACGATATCCATATTGCTGAAAGCATAACTTTGTGCGGCGGCCATCTTGGATATCAAATATGATCACAAAATCGTTCTCTGCACCCATGAGAACCTCGGACACGATTTCCATATTGCTGAAATCAAAATTGTTTGCTGCAGCCCTCTTGGATTTTAAAAGTGATCACAGAATTGTTCTCTGCACCCTCGAGAACCTCGGACACGATATCCAAATTGCTAAAAACATTATTGTGTGTGGCAGCCATCTTGGATTTCAAAAATCATCACAGAATTGTTCTCTGCACCCTCGAGAACCTCGGACACGATATCCATATTGCTGAAATTATTATTGTTTGCGGCAGTTCTCTTGGATTTCAAAAATGATCACAGAATTGTTCTCTGCACCCTCGAGAACCTCGGACACGATATCCATATTGCTTAAATCATAATTTTGTGCGGTGGCCATCTTGGATTTGAAAAATGATTACCAAATCGTTCTCTGCACCCTCGAGAATCTAGGCCACAATATCCATATTGCTGAAATCATAATTTTGTGCGGCAGCCATCTTGGATTTGAAAAGCGAACACAAAATCGTTCTCAGCACCCTCGAGAACCTCTGATAAGATACCCAAAATGTAGTTATCATAATTTTGAGCGGCGGCCATCTTGGATTTCAAAAATGATCAAAAAAACGTTCTGTGCACTCTTGAGAACCTCGTATACGATACCCATAATGTTGTTATCATAATTTTGAGCGGCAGCCATCTTCGATTTGAAAAATGATCAAAAAATCGTTCTCTGCCATCTCGAGAACCTCGGATACGATACCCATAATGTAGTTATCATAATTTTGAGCGGCGGCCATCTTGGATTTCAAAAATGATCAAAAAAACGTTCTGTGCACTCTTGAGAACCTCGGATACGATACCCATAATGTTGTTATCATAATTTTGTGCGGTGGCCAACTAAGTTTTCAAAAATGATCCCAAAATCGTTCTCTGCACCCTCGAGAACCTCGGACACGATATCCATATTGCTGAAAACATAATTGTGTGTGGCAGCGATCTTGGATTTCAAAAATGATCACAGAATTGTTCTCTGCACCCTCGAGAACCTCGGACATGATATCCATATTGCTGAAATCATAATTTTGTGCGGCGGCCATCTTGGATATCAAATATGATCACAGAATTGTTCTCTGCACCCTCGAGAACCTCGGACACGATATCCATATTGCTGAAAACATAATTGTGTGTGGCAGCCATCTTGGATTTCAAAAATGATCACATAATTGATCTCTGCACACTCAACAACCTCGAACACGATATCCATATTGCTGAAATCATAATTTTGTGCGGCGGCCATCTTGGATATCAAATATGATCACAAAATTTTTCTCTGCACCCTTGAGAACGTCGGACACGATATCCATAATGTTGTCATCATAATTTCGTGCGGCGGTCAGCTTGGGTTTGAAAAATGTTCACCAAATCGTTCTCTGCACCCTCGAGAACCTCGGGTACGATATCTTTAATGTTGTCATCATAATTTTGTGCGGCGGCCATCTTGGATATCAAATATGATCACAAAATCGTTCTCTGCACCCATGAGAACCTCGGACACGATTTCCATATTGCTGAAATCATAATTGTTTGCGGCAGCCCTCTTGGATTTTAAAAATGATCACAGAATTGGTCTCTGTACCCTCGAGAACCTCGGACACGATATCCATATTGCTGAAATCATTATTTTGTGCGGCGGCCATCTTGGATATCAAATATGATCACAAAATCGTTCTCTGCACCCTCGAGAACATCGAATACGATACCTATAATGTTGTCAAGATAATTTTGCGCGGCGGCCATATTGGATTTCAAAAATGATCACAGAATTGTTCTCTACACCCTCGAGAATATCGGACAAGATATCCATATTGCTAAAATCATAATTTTGTGCGGCGGCCATCTTGAATTTGAAAAATGATCACCAAATCTTTCTCTACGCCCACGAGAACCTCGGATACGATACCCATAATGTTATAATCACAAATTTGTGCGGTGGCCAACTTATTTTTCTAATTATCCCAAAATCGTTCTCTGCACCCTCGAGAACCTCGGACACGATATCCTTATTGCTGAAATCATAATTTTGTGCGGCGGCCATCTTGGATATCAAATATGATCACAAAATCGTTCTCTGCACCCATGAGAAACTCGGACACGATTTCCATATTGCTGAAATCATAATTGTTTGCGGCAGCCCTCTTGGATTTCAAAAATTATCACAGAATTGTTCTCTGCACCCTCGAGAACCTCGGACACGATATCCATATTGCTGAAATCATAATTTTGTGCGGCGGCCATCTTGCATTTGAAAAATGATCACAAAATCTTTCTCTACACCCTCGAAAACCTCGGGTACGATATCCATATTGCTGAAATCATAATTTAAAGCGGCGGCCATCTTGGATTTCAAATATGATCACAAAGTCGTTCTCTGCACCCTCGAGAACCTCGAACATGATATACATATTGCTAAAATCATAATTTTGTTCGGCGGCCATCTTGGATATCAAATATGATCACAAAATCGTTCTCTGCAACCTTGAGAACCTCGGACACGATATCTATAATGCTGTCATCATAATTTTGTGCGGTGGCCATCTTGGATTCTAAAAATGATCACAAAATCGTTCTATGCACCCTCGAGAACCTCGGATACGATACACATAATGATGTTATCATAATTTTGTGCAGTGGCCAACTTAGTTTTCAAAAATGATCCCAAAATCGATCTCTGCACCCTCGAGAACCTCGGACAAGATATCCATATTGCTGAAAACATAATTGTGTGTGGCAGCGATGTTTGATTTCAAAAATGATCACAGAATTGTTCTCTGCACCCTCGAGAACCTCGGACACGATATCCATATTGCTGAAAGCATAATTTTGTGCGGCGGCCATCTTGGATATCAAATATGATCACAAAATCGTTCTCTGCACCCATGAGAAACTCGGACACGATTTTCATATTGCTGAAATCATAATTGTTTGCGGCGGCCATCTTCGATTTGAAAAATGATCACAAAATCTTTCTCTACACCCTCGAAAACCTCGGGTACGATATCCATATTGCTGAAATCATAATTTAAAGCGGCGGCCATCTTGGATTTCAAATATGATCACAAAGTCGTTCTCTGCACCCTCGAGAACCTCGGATACGATACCCATAATGTTGTTATCAAAATTTTGTGCGGTGGCCAACTTAGTTTACAAAAATGATACCAAAATCGTTCTCTGCACCCTCGAGAACCTCGGACATGATATCCATATTGCTGAAAACATAATTGTGTGTGGCAGTCATCTTGGATTTCAAAAGTGATCACAGAATTGTTCTCTGCACCCTCGAGAACCTCGGACACGATATCCGAATTGCTAAAAACATTATTGTGTGTGGCAGCCATCTTGGATTTCAAAAATGATCACAGAATTGTTCTCTGCACCCTCGAGAACCTCGACACGACATCCAAATTGCTAAAATTATTATTGTTTGCGGCAGTTCTCTTGGATTTCAAAAATGATCACAGAATTGTTCTCTGCACCCTCGAGAACCTCGGACACGATATCCATATTGCTAAAATCATAATTTTGTGCGGTGGCCATCTAGGATTTGAAAAATGATCACCAAATCGTTCTCTGCACCCTCGAGAATCTAGGCCACGATATCCATATTGCTGAAATCATAATTTTGTGCGGCGGCTATCTTGGATTTGAAAAATGAACACAAAATCGTTCTCAGCACCCTCGAGAACCTCTGATACGATACCCATAATGTAGTTATCATACTTTTGAGCCACGGCCATCTTGGATTTCAAATATGATCACAAAATCGTTCTCTGCACCCTCGAGAACATCGAATACGATACCCATAATGTTGTCATGATAATTTTGCGCGGCGGCCATATTGGATTTCAAAAATGATCACAGAATTGTTCACTACACCCTCGAGAACCTCGGACAAGATATCCATATTGCTTAAATCATAATTTTGTGTGGCGGCCATCTTGGATTTGAAAAATGATCACCAAATCTTTCTCTACACCCTCGAGAACCTCGGATACGATACCCATAATGTTATAATCACAAATTTGTGCGGTGGCCAACTTATATTTCTAATTATCCCAAAATCGTTCTCTGCACCCTTCAAAACCTCGGACACGATATCCATATAGCTGAAATCATAATTTTGTGCGGCAGCCATCTTGGATTTCAAATATGATCACAAAATCGTTATCTGCACCCTCGAGAACATCGAATACGATACCCATAATGTTGTCATGATAATTTTGCGCGGCGGCCATATTGGATTTCAAAAATGATCACAAAATCGTTCTCTGCACCCTTGAGAACCTCGGACACGATATAAATATTGCTGAAATCATAATTTTATGCGGCGGCCATCTTGGATTTCAAATATGATCACAGATTTGTTCACTGCACCCTCGAGAACCTCGGTCACGATATCCATATTGCTGAAAACATAATTGTGTGTGGCAGCCCTCTTGCATTTCAAAAATGATCTCAGAATTGTTCTCTGCACCCTCGAGAACCTCAAACATGATATACATATTGCTAAAATCATAATTTTGTGCGGCGGCCATCTTGGATATCAAATATGATCACAAAATCGTTCTCTGCAACTTTGAGAACCTCGGACACGATATCTATAATGCTGTCATCATAATTTTGTGCGGTGGCCATCTTGGATTCTAAAAATGATCACAAAATCGTTCTATGCACCCTCGAGAACCTCGGATACGATACACATAATGATGTTATCATAATTTTGTGCGGTGGCCAAATTAGTTTTCAAAAATGATCCCAAAATCGATCTCTGCACACTCGAGAACCTCGGACACGATATCCATATTGCTCATAACATAATTGTGCGTGGCAGCGATCTTGGATTTCAAAAATGATCACAGAATTGTTCTCTGCACCCTCGAGAACCTCGGACACGATATCCATATTGCTGAATTCATAATTTTGTGCGGCGGCCATCTAGGATATCAAATATGATCACAAAATCGTTCTCTGCACCCACGAGAACCTCGGACACGATTTCCATATTGCTGAAATAATAATTGTTTGCGGCAGCCCTCTAGGATTTTTAAAATGATTACAGAATTGTTCTCTACACCCTCGAGAATCTCGGCCAAGATATCCATATTGCTAAAATCATAATTTTGTGCGTCGGCCATATTGGATTTCAAAAATGATCACAAAATCGTTCTCTGCACCCTTGAGAACCTCGGACACGATATACATATTGCTGAAATCATAATTTTATGCGGCGGCCATCTTGGATTTCAAATATGATCACAGAATTGTTCACTGCACCCTCGAGAACCTCGGTCACGATATCCATATTGCTGAAAACATAATTGTGTGTGGCAGCCATCTTGCATTTCAAAAATGATCTCAGAATTGTTCTCTGCACCCTCGAGAACCTCGAACATGATATACATATTGCTAAAATCATAATATTGTGCGGCGGCCATCTTGGATATCAAATATGATAACAAAATCCTTCTCTGCAACCTTGAGAACCTCGGACACGATATCTATAATGCTGTCATCATAATTTTGTGCGGTGGCCATCTTGGATTCTAAAAATGATCACAAAATCGTTCTATGCACCCTCGAGAACCTCGGATACGATACACATAATGATGTTATCATAATTTTGTGCGGTGGCCAACTTAGTTTTCAAAAATGATCCCAAAATCGATCTCTGCACCCTCGAGAACCTCGAATACGATACCCATAATGTTGTCATGATAATTTTGCGCGGCGGCCATATTGGATTTCAAAAATGATCACAGAATTGTTCACTACACCCTCGAGAACCTCGGACAAGATATCCATATTGCTAAAATCATAATTTTGTGTGGCGGCCATCTTGGATTTGAAAAATGATCACCAAATCTTTCTCTACACCCTCGAGAACCTCGGATACGATACCCATAATGTTATAATCACAAATTTGTGCGGTGGCCAACTTATATTTCTAATTATCCCAAAATCGTTCTCTGCACCCTTCAAAACCTCGGACACGATATCCATATAGCTGAAATCATAATTTTGTGCGGCAGCCATCTTGGATTTCAAATATGATCACAAAATCGTTATCTGCACCCTCGAGAACATCGAATACGATACCCATAATGTTGTCATGATAATTTTGCGCGGCGGCCATATTGGATTTCAAAAATGATCACAAAATCGTTCTCTGCACCCTTGAGAACCTCGGACACGATATACATATTGCTGAAATCATAATTTTATGCGGCGGCCATCTTGGATTTCAAATATGATCACAGAATTGTTCACTGCACCCTCGAGAACCTCGGTCACGATATCCATATTGCTGAAAACATAATTGTGTGTGGCAGCCATCTTGCATTTCAAAAATGATCTCAGAATTGTTCTCTGCACCCTCGAGAACCTCAAACATGATATACATATTGCTAAAATCATAATTTTGTGCGGCGGCCATCTTGGATATCAAATATGATCACAAAATCGTTCTCTGCAACTTTGAGAACCTCGGACACGATATCTATAATGCTGTCATCATAATTTTGTGCGGTGGCCATCTTGGATTCTAAAAATGATCACAAAATCGTTCTATGCACCCTCGAGAACCTCGGATACGATACACATAATGATGTTATCATAATTTTGTGCGGTGGCCAAATTAGTTTTCAAAAATGATCCCAAAATCGATCTCTGCACACTCGAGAACCTCGGACACGATATCCATATTGCTCATAACATAATTGTGCGTGGCAGCGATCTTGGATTTCAAAAATGATCACAGAATTGTTCTCTGCACGCTCGAGAACCTCGGACACGATATCCATATTGCTGAATTCATAATTTTGTGCGGCGGCCATCTAGGATATCAAATATGATCACAAAATCGTTCTCTGCACCCACGAGAACCTCGGACACGATTTCCATATTGCTGAAATAATAATTGTTTGCGGCAGCCCTCTAGGATTTTTAAAATGATTACAGAATTGTTCTCTACACCCTCGAGAATCTCGGCCAAGATATCCATATTGCTAAAATCATAATTTTGTGCGTCGGCCATATTGGATTTCAAAAATGATCACAAAATCGTTCTCTGCACCCTTGAGAACCTCGGACACGATATACATATTGCTGAAATCATAATTTTATGCGGCGGCCATCTTGGATTTCAAATATGATCACAGAATTGTTCACTGCACCCTCGAGAACCTCGGTCACGATATCCATATTGCTGAAAATATAATTGTGTGTGGCAGCCATCTTGCATTTCAAAAATGATCTCAGAATTGTTCTCTGCACCCTCGAGAACCTCGAACATGATATACATATTGCTAAAATCATAATTTTGTGCGGCGGCCATCTTGGATATCAAATATGATCACAAAACCGTTCTCTGCACCCATGAGAACCTCGGACACGATTTCCATATTGCTGAAATCATAATTTTGTGCGGCGGCCATCTTGGATATCAAATATGATCACAAAATCGTTCTCTGCACCCATGAGAAACTCGGACACGATTTTCATATTGCTGAAATCATAATTGTTTGCGGCGGCCATCTTCGATTTGAAAAATGATCACAAAATCTTTCTCTACACCCTCGAAAACCTCGGGTACGATATCCATATTGCTGAAATCATAATTTAAAGCGGCGGCCATCTTGGATTTCAAATATGATCACAAAGTCGTTCTCTGCACCCTCGAGAACCTCGGATACGATACCCATAATGTTGTTATCAAAATTTTGTGCGGTGGCCAACTTAGTTTACAAAAATGATACCAAAATCGTTCTCTGCACCCTCGAGAACCTCGGACATGATATCCATATTGCTGAAAACATAATTGTGTGTGGCAGTCATCTTGGATTTCAAAAGTGATCACAGAATTGTTCTCTGCACCCTCGAGAACCTCGGACACGATATCCGAATTGCTAAAAACATTATTGTGTGTGGCAGCCATCTTGGATTTCAAAAATGATCACAGAATTGTTCTCTGCACCCTCGAGAACCTCGGACATGATATCCATATTGCTGAAAACATAATTGTGTGTGGCAGTCATCTTGGATTTCAAAAGTGATCATAGAATTGTTCTCTGCACCCTCGAGAACCTCGGACACGATATCCGAATTGCTAAAAACATTATTGTGTGTGGCAGCCATCTTGGATTTCAAAAATGATCACAGAATTGTTCTCTGCACCCTCGAGAACCTCGGACACGACATCCAAATTGCTAAAATTATTATTGTTTGCGGCAGTTCTCTTGGATTTCAAAAATGATCACAGAATTGTTCTCTGCACCCTCGAGAACCTCGGACACGATATCCATATTGCTAAAATCATAATTTTGTGCGGTGGCCATCTAGGATTTGAAAAATGATCACCAAATCGTTCTCTGCACCCTCGAGAATCTAGGCCACGATATCCATATTGCTGAAATCATAATTTTGTGCGGCGGCTATCTTGGATTTGAAAAATGAACACAAAATCGTTCTCAGCACCCTCGAGAACCTCTGATACGATACCCATAATGTAGTTATCATACTTTTGAGCCACGGCCATCTTGGATTTCAAATATGATCACAAAATCGTTCTCTGCACCCTCGAGAACATCGAATACGATACCCATAATGTTGTCATGATAATTTTGCGCGGCGGCCATATTGGATTTCAAAAATGATCACAGAATTGTTCACTACACCCTCGAGAACCTCGGACAAGATATCCATATTGCTTAAATCATAATTTTGTGTGGCGGCCATCTTGGATTTGAAAAATGATCACCAAATCTTTCTCTACACCCTCGAGAACCTCGGATACGATACCCATAATGTTATAATCACAAATTTGTGCGGTGGCCAACTTATATTTCTAATTATCCCAAAATCGTTCTCTGCACCCTTCAAAACCTCGGACACGATATCCATATAGCTGAAATCATAATTTTGTGCGGCAGCCATCTTGGATTTCAAATATGATCACAAAATCGTTATCTGCACCCTCGAGAACATCGAATACGATACCCATAATGTTGTCATGATAATTTTGCGCGGCGGCCATATTGGATTTCAAAAATGATCACAAAATCGTTCTCTGCACCCTTGAGAACCTCGGACACGATATACATATTGCTGAAATCATAATTTTATGCGGCGGCCATCTTGGATTTCAAATATGATCACAGAATTGTTCACTGCACCCTCGAGAACCTCGGTCACGATATCCATATTGCTGAAAACATAATTGTGTGTGGCAGCCCTCTTGCATTTCAAAAATGATCTCAGAATTGTTCTCTGCACCCTCGAGAACCTCAAACATGATATACATATTGCTAAAATCATAATTTTTTGCGGCGGCCATCTTGGATATCAAATATGATCACAAAATCGTTCTCTGCAACTTTGAGAACCTCGGACACGATATCTATAATGCTGTCATCATAATTTTGTGCGGTGGCCATCTTGGATTCTAAAAATGATCACAAAATCGTTCTATGCACCCTCGAGAACCTCGGATACGATACACATAATGATGTTATCATAATTTTGTGCGGTGGCCAAATTAGTTTTCAAAAATGATCCCAAAATCGATCTCTGCACACTCGAGAACCTCGGACACGATATCCATATTGCTCATAACATAATTGTGCGTGGCAGCGATCTTGGATTTCAAAAATGATCACAGAATTGTTCTCTGCACCCTCGAGAACCTCGGACACGATATCCATATTGCTGAATTCATAATTTTGTGCGGCGGCCATCTAGGATATCAAATATGATCACAAAATCGTTCTCTGCACCCACGAGAACCTCGGACACGATTTCCATATTGCTGAAATAATAATTGTTTGCGGCAGCCCTCTAGGATTTTTAAAATGATTACAGAATTGTTCTCTACACCCTCGAGAATCTCGGCCAAGATATCCATATTGCTAAAATCATAATTTTGTGCGTCGGCCATATTGGATTTCAAAAATGATCACAAAATCGTTCTCTGCACCCTTGAGAACCTCGGACACGATATACATATTGCTGAAATCATAATTTTATGCGGCGGCCATCTTGGATTTCAAATATGATCACAGAATTGTTCACTGCACCCTCGAGAACCTCGGTCACGATATCCATATTGCTGAAAACATAATTGTGTGTGGCAGCCATCTTGCATTTCAAAAATGATCTCAGAATTGTTCTCTGCACCCTCGAGAACCTCGAACATGATATACATATTGCTAAAATCATAATATTGTGCGGCGGCCATCTTGGATATCAAATATGATCACAAAATCCTTCTCTGCAACCTTGAGAACCTCGGACACGATATCTATAATGCTGTCATCATAATTTTGTGCGGTGGCCATCTTGGATTCTAAAAATGATCACAAAATCGTTCTATGCACCCTCGAGAACCTCGGATACGATACACATAATGATGTTATCATAATTTTGTGCGGTGGCCAACTTAGTTTTCAAAAATGATCCCAAAATCGATCTCTGCACCCTCGAGAACCTCGAATACGATACCCATAATGTTGTCATGATAATTTTGCGCGGCGGCCATATTGGATTTCAAAAATGATCACAGAATTGTTCACTACACCCTCGAGAACCTCGGACAAGATATCCATATTGCTAAAATCATAATTTTGTGTGGCGGCCATCTTGGATTTGAAAAATGATCACCAAATCTTTCTCTACACCCTCGAGAACCTCGGATACGATACCCATAATGTTATAATCACAAATTTGTGCGGTGGCCAACTTATATTTCTAATTATCCCAAAATCGTTCTCTGCACCCTTCAAAACCTCGGACACGATATCCATATAGCTGAAATCATAATTTTGTGCGGCAGCCATCTTGGATTTCAAATATGATCACAAAATCGTTATCTGCACCCTCGAGAACATCGAATACGATACCCATAATGTTGTCATGATAATTTTGCGCGGCGGCCATATTGGATTTCAAAAATGATCACAAAATCGTTCTCTGCACCCTTGAGAACCTCGGACACGATATACATATTGCTGAAATCATAATTTTATGCGGCGGCCATCTTGGATTTCAAATATGATCACAGAATTGTTCACTGCACCCTCGAGAACCTCGGTCACGATATCCATATTGCTGAAAACATAATTGTGTGTGGCAGCCATCTTGCATTTCAAAAATGATCTCAGAATTGTTCTCTGCACCCTCGAGAACCTCAAACATGATATACATATTGCTAAAATCATAATTTTGTGCGGCGGCCATCTTGGATATCAAATATGATCACAAAATCGTTCTCTGCAACTTTGAGAACCTCGGACACGATATCTATAATGCTGTCATCATAATTTTGTGCGGTGGCCATCTTGGATTCTAAAAATGATCACAAAATCGTTCTATGCACCCTCGAGAACCTCGGATACGATACACATAATGATGTTATCATAATTTTGTGCGGTGGCCAAATTAGTTTTCAAAAATGATCCCAAAATCGATCTCTGCACACTCGAGAACCTCGGACACGATATCCATATTGCTCATAACATAATTGTGCGTGGCAGCGATCTTGGATTTCAAAAATGATCACAGAATTGTTCTCTGCACCCTCGAGAACCTCGGACACGATATCCATATTGCTGAATTCATAATTTTGTGCGGCGGCCATCTAGGATATCAAATATGATCACAAAATCGTTCTCTGCACCCACGAGAACCTCGGACACGATTTCCATATTGCTGAAATAATAATTGTTTGCGGCAGCCCTCTAGGATTTTTAAAATGATTACAGAATTGTTCTCTACACCCTCGAGAATCTCGGCCAAGATATCCATATTGCTAAAATCATAATTTTGTGCGTCGGCCATATTGGATTTCAAAAATGATCACAAAATCGTTCTCTGCACCCTTGAGAACCTCGGACACGATATACATATTGCTGAAATCATAATTTTATGCGGCGGCCATCTTGGATTTCAAATATGATCACAGAATTGTTCACTGCACCCTCGAGAACCTCGGTCACGATATCCATATTGCTGAAAATATAATTGTGTGTGGCAGCCATCTTGCATTTCAAAAATGATCTCAGAATTGTTCTCTGCACCCTCGAGAACCTCGAACATGATATACATATTGCTAAAATCATAATTTTGTGCGGCGGCCATCTTGGATATCAAATATGATCACAAAATCGTTCTCTGCACCCATGAGAACCTCGGACACGATTTCCATATTGCTGAAATCATAATTGTTTGCGGCAGCCCTCTTGGATTTTAAAAATGATCACAGAATTGGTCTCTGCACCCTCGAGAACCTCGGACACGATATCCATATTGCTGAAAACATAATTTTGTGCGGCGGCCATCTTGGATATCAAATATGATCACAAAATTGTTCTCTGCACCCTTGAGAACCTCGGACACGATATCCATATTGCTGAAATCATAATTTTGTGCGGCGGCCATCTTGGGTTTCAAATATGATCACAAAATCGTTCTCTGCACCCTCGAGAACATCGAATACGATACCTATAATGTTGTCAAGATAATTTTGCGCGGCGGCTATATTGGATTTCAAAAATGATCACAGAATTATTCTCTACACCCTCGAGAATCTCGGACAAGATATCCATATTGCTAAAATCATAATTTTGTGCGGCGGCCATCTTGGATTTGAAAAATGATCACCAAATCTTTCTCTACGCCCACGAGAACCTCGGATACGATACCCATAATGTTATAATCACAAATTTGGGCGGTGGCCAACTTATTTTTCTAATTATCCCAAAATCGTTCTCTGCACCCTCGAGAACCTCGGACACGATATCCTTATTGCTGAAATCATATTTTTGTGCGGCGGCCATCTTGGATATCAAATATGATCATAAAATCGTTCTCTGCACCCATGAGAAACTCGGACACGATTTCCATATTGCTGAAATCATAATTGTTTGCGGCAGCCCTCTTGGAATTCAAAAATTATCACAGAATTGTTCTCTGCACCCTCGAGAACCTCGGACACGATATCCATATTGCTGAAATCATAATTTTGTGCGGCGGCCATCTTGTATTTGAAAAATTATCACAAAATCTTTCTCTACACCCTCGAAAACCTCGGGTACGACATCCATATTGCTGATAATTTAAAGCGGCGGCCATCTTGGATTTCAAATATGATCACAAAGTCGTTCTCTGCACCCTCGTGAACCTCGGATACGATACCCATAATGTTGTTATCACAATTTTGTGCGGTGGCCAACTTAGTTTACAAAAATGATACCAAAATCGTTCTCTGCACCCTCGAGAACCTCGGACACGATATCCATATTGCTAAAAACATTATTGTGTGTGGCAGCCATCTTGCATTTCAAAAATGATCACAGAATTGTTCTCTGCACCCTCGAGAACCTCGGACACGATAACCATATTGCTGAAATTATTATTGTTTGCGGCAGTTCTCTTGGATTTCAAAAATGATTACAGAATTGTTCTCTGCACCCTCGAGAACCTCGGACACGATATCCATATTGCTAAAATCATAATTTTGTGCGGTGGCCATCTTGGATTTGAAAAATGATCACCAAATCGTTCTCTGCACCCTCGAGAATCTAGGCCACGAAATCCATATTGCTGAAATCATAATTTTGTGCGGCGGCCACCTTGGATTTGAAAAATGAACACAAAATCGTTCTCAGCACCCTCGAGAACCTCTGATACGATACCCATAATGTAGTTATCATAATTTTGAGCGGCGGCCATCTTGGATTTCAAAAATGATCAAAAAAACGTTCTGTGCACTCTTGAGAACCTCGGATACGATATCCATATTGCTGAAATCACAATTTTGTGCGGCGGCCATCTTGGATATCAAATATGATCACAAAATCGTTCTGTGCACCCATGAGGAACTCGGACATGATTTCCATATTGCTGAAATCATAATTGTTTTCGGCAGCCGTCTTGGATTTCAAAAATGATCACAGAATTGTTCTCTGCACCCTCGAGAACCTCGGACACGATATCCATATTGCTAAAATCATAATTTTGTGCGGTGGCCATCTTGGATATCAAATATGATCACAAAATCGTTCTGTGCACCCATGAGAAACTCGGACATGATTTCCATATTGCTGAAATCATAATTGTTTGCGGCAGCCGTCTTTGATTTCAAAAATGATCACAGAATTGTTCTCTGCACCCTCGAGAACCTCGGACACGATATCCATATTGCTGAAATCACAATTTTGTGCGGCGGCCATCTTGGATATCAAATATGATAACAAAATCGTTCTGTGCACCCTCGAGAACCTCGGACACGATATCCATATTGCTGAAATCATAATTTTGTGCGGCGGCCATCTTGGATATCAAATATGATCACAAAATTTTTCTCTGCACCCTTGAGAACCTCGGACACGATATCCATAATGTTGTCATCATAATTTCGTGCGGCAGTCAGCTTGGGTTTGAAAAATGTTCACCAAATCGTTCTCTGCACCCTCGAGAACCTCGGGTACGATATCTTTAATGTTGTCATCATAATTTTGTGCGGCGGCCATCTTGGTTTCTAAAAATGATCACAAAATCGTTCTATGCACACTCGAGAACCTCGGATACGATACACATAATGTTGTTATCATAATTTTGTGCGGTGGCCAACTTAGTTTTCAAAAATGATCCCAAAATCGATCTCTGCACACTCGAGAACCTCGGACACGATATCCATATTGCTCATAACATAATTGTGCGTGGCAGCGATCTTGGATTTCAAAAATGATCACAGAATTGTTCTCTGCACCCTCGAGAACCTCGGACACGATATCCATATTGCTGAATTCATAATTTTGTGCGGCGGCCATCTAGGATATCAAATATGATCACAAAATCGTTCTCTGCACCCATGAGAACCTCGGACACGATTTCCATATTGCTGAAATCATAATTGTTTGCGGCAGCCCTCTAGGATTTTAAAAATGATCACAGAATTGTTCTCTACATCCTCGAGAATCTCGGACAAGATATCCATATTGCTAAAATCATAATTTTGTGCGGCGGCCATCTTTGATTTGAAAAATGATCACCAAATCTTTTTCTACGCCCTCGAGAACCTCGGATACGATACCCATAATGTTATAATCACAAATTTGTGCGGTGGCCAACTTATTTTTCTAATTATCCCAAAATCGTTCTCTGCACCCTCGAGAACCTCGGACACGATATCCTTATTGCTGAAATCACAATTTTGTGCGGCGGCCATCTTGGATATCAAATATGATCACAAAATCGTTCTCTGCACCCTCGAGAACATCGAATACGATACCTATAATCTTGTCAAGATAATTTTGCGCGGCGGCCATATTGGATTTCAAAAATGATCACAGAATTGTTCTCTACACCCTCGAGAATCTCGGACAAGATATCCATATTGCTAAAATCATAATTTTGTGCAGCGGCCATCTTGGATTTGAAAAATGATCACCAAATCTTTCTCTACGCCCACGAGAACCTCGGATACGATACCCATAATGTTATAATCACAAATTTGTGCGGTGGCCAACTTATTTTTCTAATTATCCCAAAATCGTTCTCTGCACCCTCGAGAACCTCGGACACGATATCCTTATTGCTGAAATCATAATTTTGTGCGGCGGCCATCTTGGATATCAAATATGATCATAAAATCGTTCTCTGCACCCATGAGAAACTCGGACACGATCTCCATGTTGCTGAAATCATAATTGTTTGCGGCAGCCCTCTTGGAATTCAAAAATTATCACAGAATTGTTCTCTGCACCCTCGAGAACCTCGGACACGATATCCATATTGCTGAAATCATAATTTTGTGCGGCGGCCATCTTGGATTTGAAAAATGATCACAAAATCTTTCTCTACACCCTCGAAAACCTCGGGTACGACATCCATATTGCTGAAATCATAATTTAAAGCGGCGGCCATCTTGGATTTCAAATATGATCACAAAGTCGTTCTCTGCACCCTCGAGAACCTCGGATACGATACCCATAATGTTGTTATCACAATTTTGTGCGGTGGCCAACTTAGTTTACAAAAATGATACCAAAATCGTTCTCTGCACCCTCGAGAACTTCGGACACGATATCCATATTGCTAAAAACATTATTGTGTATGGCAGCCATCTTGCATTTCAAAAATGATTACAGAATTGTTCTCTGCACCCTCGAGAACCTCGGACACGATAACCATATTGCTGAAATTATTATTGTATACGGCAGTTCTCTTGGATTTCAAAAATGATTACAGAATTGTTCTCTGCACCCTCGAGAACATCGGACACGATATCCATATTGCTAAAATAATAATTTTGTGCGGTGGCCATCTTGGATTTGAAAAATGATCACCAAATCGTTCTCTGCACCCTCGAGAATCTAGGCCACGATATCCATATTGCTCATAACATAATTGTGTGTGGCAGTCATCTTGGATTTCAAAAGTGATCACAGAATTGGTCTCTGCACCCTCGAGAACCTCGGACACGATATCCAAATTGCTAAAAACATTATTGTGTGTGGCAGCCATCTTGCATTTCAAAAATGATCACAGAATTGTTCTCTGCACCCTCGAGAACCTCGGACACGATAACCATATTGCTGAAATTATTATTGTTTGCGGCAGTTCTCTTGGATTTCAAAAATGATTACAGAATTGTTCTCTGCACCCTCGAGAACCTCGGACACGATATCCATATTGCTAAAATCATAATTTTGTGCGGTGGCCATCTTGGATTTGAAAAATGATCACCAAATCATTCTCTGCACCCTCGAGAATCTAGGCCACGAAATCCATATTGCTGAAATCATAATTTTGTGCGGCGGCCACCTTGGATTTGAAAAATGAACACAAAATCGTTCTCAGCACCCTCGAGAACCTCTGATACGATACCCATAATGTAGTTATCATACTTTTGAGCCACGGCCATCTTGGATTTGAAAAATGATCACAAAATCGTTCTCTGCCATCTCGAGAACCTCGGATACGATAATCATAATGTAGTTATCATAATTTTGAGCGGCGGCCATCTTGGATTTCAAAAATGATCAAAAAAACGTTCTGTGCACTCTTGAGAACCTCGGATACGATATCCATATTGCTGAAATCACAATTTTGTGCGGCGGCCATCTTGGATATCAAATATGATCACAAAATCGTTCTGTGCACCCATGAGGAACTCGGACATGATTTCCATATTGCTGAAATCATAATTGTTTTCGGCAGCCGTCTTGGATTTCAAAAATGATCACAGAATTGTTCTCTGCACCCTCGAGAACCTCGGATACGATATCCATATTGCTGAAATCACAATTTTGTGCGGCGGCCATCTTGGATATCAAATATGATCACAAAATCGTTCTGTGCACCCATGAGAAACTCGGACATGATTTCCATATTGCTGAAATCATAATTGTTTGCGGCAGCCGTCTTTGATTTCAAAAATGATCACAGAATTGTTCTCTGCACCCTCGAGAACCTCGGACACGATATCCATATTGCTGAAATCACAATTTTGTGCGGCGGCCATCTTGGATATCAAATATGATAACAAAATCGTTCTGTGCACCCTCGAGAACCTCGGACACGATATCCATATTGCTGAAATCATAATTTTGTGCGGCGGCCATCTTGGATATCAAATATGATCACAAAATTTTTCTCTGCACCCTTGAGAACCTCGGACACGATATCCATAATGTTGTCATCATAATTTCGTGCGGCAGTCAGCTTGGGTTTGAAAAATGTTCACCAAATCGTTCTCTGCACCCTCGAGAACCTCGGGTACGATATCTTTAATGTTGTCATCATAATTTTGTGCGGCGGCCATCTTGGTTTCTAAAAATGATCACAAAATCGTTCTATGCACACTCGAGAACCTCGGATACGATACACATAATGTTGTTATCATAATTTTGTGCGGTGGCCAACTTAGTTTTCAAAAATGATCCCAAAATCGATCTCTGCACACTCGAGAACCTCGGACACGATATCCATATTGCTCATAACATAATTGTGCGTGGCAGCGATCTTGGATTTCAAAAATGATCACAGAATTGTTCTCTGCACCCTCGAGAACCTCGGACACGATATCCATATTGCTGAATTCATAATTTTGTGCGGCGGCCATCTAGGATATCAAATATGATCACAAAATCGTTCTCTGCACACATGAGAACCTCGGACACGATTTCCATATTGCTGAAATCATAATTGTTTGCGGCAGCCCTCTAGGATTTTAAAAATGATCACAGAATTGTTCTCTACATCCTCGAGAATCTCGGACAAGATATCCATATTGCTAAAATCATAATTTTGTGCGGCGGCCATCTTTGATTTGAAAAATGATCACCAAATCTTTTTCTACGCCCTCGAGAACCTCGGATACGATACCCATAATGTTATAATCACAAATTTGTGCGGTGGCAAACTTATTTTTCTAATTATCCCAAAATCGTTCTCTGCACCCTCGAGAACCTCGGACACGATATCCTTATTGCTGAAATCACAATTTTGTGCGGCGGCCATCTTGGATATCAAATATGATCACAAAATCGTTCTCTGCACCCTCGAGAACATCGAATACGATACCTATAATCTTGTCAAGATAATTTTGCGCGGCGGCCATATTGGATTTCAAAAATGATCACAGAATTGTTCTCTACACCCTCGAGAATCTCGGACAAGATATCCATATTGCTAAAATCATAATTTTGTGCAGCGGCCATCTTGGATTTGAAAAATGATCACCAAATCTTTCTCTACGCCCACGAGAACCTCGGATACGATACCCATAATGTTATAATCACAAATTTGTGCGGTGGCCAACTTATTTTTCTAATTATCCCAAAATCGTTCTCTGCACCCTCGAGAACCTCGGACACGATATCCTTATTGCTGAAATCATAATTTTGTGCGGCGGCCATCTTGGATATCAAATATGATCATAAAATCGTTCTCTGCACCCATGAGAAACTCGGACACGATCTCCATGTTGCTGAAATCATAATTGTTTGCGGCAGCCGTCTTGGATTTCAAAAATGATCACAGAATTGTTCTCTGCACCCTCGAGAACCTCGGACACGATATCCATATTGCTGAAATCATAATTTTGTGCGGCGGCCATCTTGGATTTGAAAAATGATCACAAAATCTTTCTCTACACCCTCGAAAACCTCGGGTACGGCATCCATATTGCTGAAATTTTAATTTTAAGCGGCGGCCATCTTGGATTTCAAATATGATCACAAAGTCGTTCTCTGCACCCTCGAGAACCTCGGATACGATACCCATAATGTTGTTATCACAATTTTGTGCGGTGGCCAACTTAGTTTACAAAAATGATACCAAAATCGTTCTCTGCACCCTCGAGAACTTCGGACACGATATCCATATTGCTAAAAACATTATTGTGTGTGGCAGCCATCTTGCATTTCAAAAATGATTACAGAATTGTTCTCTGCACCCTCGAGAACCTCGGACACGATAACCATATTGCTGAAATTATTATTGTTTGCGGCAGTTCTCTTGGATTTCAAAAATGATTACAGAATTGTTCTCTGCACCCTCGAGAACATCGGACACGATATCCATATTGCTTAAATCATAATTTTGTGCGGTGGCCATCTTGGATTTGAAAAATGATCACCAAATCGTTCTCTGCACCCTCGAGAATCTAGGCCACGATATCCATATTGCTCATAACATAATTGTGTGTGGCAGTCATCTTGGATTTCAAAAGTGATCACAGAATTGTTCTCTGCACCCTCGAGAACCTCGGACACGATATCCAAATTGCTAAAAACATTATTGTGTGTTGCAGCCATCTTGCATTTCAAAAATGATCACAGAATTGTTCTCTGCACCCTCGAGAACCTCGGACACGATATCCAAATTGCTAAAAACATTATTGTGTGTGGCAGCCATCTTGCATTTCAAAAATGATCACAGAATTGTTCTCTGCACCCTCGAGAACCTCGGACACGATAACCATATTGCTGAAATTATTATTGTTTGCGGCAGTTCTCTTGGATTTCAAAAATGATTACAGAATTGTTCTCTGCACCCTCGAGAACCTCGGACACGATATCCATATTGCTAAAATCATAATTTTGTGCGGCGGCCATCTTTGATTTGAAAAATGATCACCAAATCTTTTTCTACGCCCTCGAGAACCTCGGATACGATACCCATAATGTTATAATCACAAATTTGTGCGGTGGCCAACTTATTTTTCTAATTATCCCAAAATCGTTCTCTGCACCCTCGAGAACCTCGGACACGATATCCTTATTGCTGAAATCACAATTTTGTGCGGCGGCCATCTTGGATATCAAATATGATCACAAAATCGTTCTCTGCACCCTCGAGAACATCGAATACGATACCTATAATCTTGTCAAGATAATTTTGCGCGGCGGCCATATTGGATTTCAAAAATGATCACAGAATTGTTCTCTACACCCTCGAGAATCTCGGACAAGATATCCATATTGCTAAAATCATAATTTTGTGCAGCGGCCATCTTGGATTTGAAAAATGATCACCAAATCTTTCTCTACGCCCACGAGAACCTCGGATACGATACCCATAATGTTATAATCACAAATTTGTGCGGTGGCCAACTTATTTTTCTAATTATCCCAAAATCGTTCTCTGCACCCTCGAGAACCTCGGACACGATATCCTTATTGCTGAAATCATAATTTTGTGCGGCGGCCATCTTGGATGTCAAATATGATCATAAAATCGTTCTCTGCACCCATGAGAAACTCGGACACGATCTCCATGTTGCTGAAATCATAATTGTTTGCGGCAGCCGTCTTGGATTTCAAAAATGATCACAGAATTGTTCTCTGCACCCTCGAGAACCTCGGACACGATATCCATATTGCTGAAATCATAATTTTGTGCGGCGGCCATCTTGGATTTGAAAAATGATCACAAAATCTTTCTCTACACCCTCGAAAACCTCGGGTACGGCATCCATATTGCTGAAATCATAATTTAAAGCGGCGGCCATCTTGGATTTCAAATATGATCACAAAGTCGTTCTCTGCACCCTCGAGAACCTCGGATACGATACCCATAATGTTGTTATCACAATTTTGTGCGGTGGCCAACTTAGTTTACAAAAATGATACCAAAATCGTTCTCTGCACCCTCGAGAACTTCGGACACGATATCCATATTGCTAAAAACATTATTGTGTGTGGCAGCCATCTTGCATTTCAAAAATGATTACAGAATTGTTCTCTGCACCCTCGAGAACCTCGGACACGATAACCATATTGCTGAAATTATTATTGTTTGCGGCAGTTCTCTTGGATTTCAAAAATGATTACAGAATTGTTCTCTGCACCCTCGAGAACATCGGACACGATATCCATATTGCTAAAATCATAATTTTGTGCGGTGGCCATCTTGGATTTGAAAAATGATCACCAAATCGTTCTCTGCACCCTCGAGAATCTAGGCCACGATATCCATATTGCTCATAACATAATTGTGTGTGGCAGTCATCTTGGATTTCAAAAGTGATCACAGAATTGTTCTCTGCACCCTCGAGAACCTCGGACACGATATCCAAATTGCTAAAAACATTATTGTGTGTGGCAGCCATCTTGCATTTCAAAAATGATCACAGAATTGTTCTCTGCACCCTCGAGAACCTCGGACACGATAACCATATTGCTGAAATTATTATTGTTTGCGGCAGTTCTCTTGGATTTCAAAAATGATTACAGAATTGTTCTCTGCACCCTCGAGAACCTCGGACACGATATCCATATTGCTAAAATCATAATTTTGTGCGGTGGCCATCTTGGATTTGAAAAATGATCACCAAATCGTTCTCAGCACCCTCGAGAACCTCTGATACGATACCCATAATGTAGTAATCATACTTTTGAGCCACGGCCATCTTGGGTTTGAAAAATGATCACAAAATCGTTCTCTGCCATCTCGAGAACCTCGGATACGATACCCATAATGTAGTTATCATAATTTTGAGCGGCGGCCATCTTGGATTTCAAAAATGATCAAAAAAACGTTCTGTGCACTCTTGAGAACCTCGGATACGATACCCATAATGTTGTTATCATAATTTTGAGTGGCGGCCATCTTCAATATGAAAAATGATCACAAAATCGTTCTGTGCACCCATGAGAAACTCGGACATGATTTCCATATTGCTGAAATCATAATTGTTTGCGGCAGCCGTCTTGGATTTCAAAAATGATCACAGAATTGTTCTCTGCACCCTCGAGAACCTCGGATACGATATCATTATTTCTGAAATCACAATTTTGTGCGGCGGCCATCTTGGATATCAAATATGATCACAAAATCGTTCTGTGCACCCATGAGAAACTCGGACATGATTTCCATATTGCTGAAATCATAATTGTTTGCGGCAGCCGTCTTTGATTTCAAAAATGATCACAGAATTGTTCTCTGCACCCTCGAGAACCTCGGACACGATATCCATATTGCTGAAATCACAATTTTGTGCGGCGGCCATCTTGGATATCAAATATGATCACAAAATCGTTCTCTGCAACCTCGACAACCTCGGACACGATATCCATAATGCTGAAATCATAATTTTGTGCGGCGGCCATCTTGGATATCAAATATGATCACAAAATTTTTCTCTGCACCCTTGAGAACCTCGGACACGATATCCATAATGTTGTCATCATAATTTCGTGCGGCAGTCAGCTTGGGTTTGAAAAATGTTCACCAAATCGTTCTCTGCACCCTCGAGAACCTCGGGTACGATATCTTTAATGTTGTCATCATAATTTTGTGCGGCGGCCATCTTGGTTTCTAAATCACAAAATCGTTCTATGCACCCTCGAGAACCTCGGATACGATACACATAATGTTGTTATCATAATTTTGGCGGTGGCCAACTTAGTTTTCAAAAATGATCCCAAAATCGATCTCTGCACACTCGAGAACCTCGGACACGATATCCATATTGTTCATAACATAATTGTGCGTGGCAGCGATCTTGGATTTCAAAAATGATCACAGAATTGTTCTCTGCACCCTCGAGAACCTCGGACACGATATCCATATTGCTGAATTCATAATTTAGTGCGGCGGCCATCAAGGATATCAAATATGATCACAAAATCGTTCTCTGCACCCATGAGAACCTCGGACACGATTTCCATATTGCTGAAATCATAATTGTTTGCGGCAGCCCTCTAGGATTTTAAAAATGATCACAGAATTGTTCTCTACATCCTCGAGAATCTCGGACAAGATATCCATATTGCTAAAATCATAATTTTGTGCGGCGGCCATCTTTGATTTGAAAAATGATCACCAAATCTTTCTCTATGCCCTCGAGAACCTCGGATACGATACCCATAATGTTATAATCACAAATTTGTGCGGTGGCCAACTTATTTTTCTAATTATACCAAAATCGTTCTCTGCACCCTCGAGAACCTCGGCCACGATATCCTTATTGCTGAAATCACAATTTTGTGCGGCGGCCATCATGGATATCAAATATGATCACAAAATCGTTCTGTGCACCCATGAGAAACTCGGACATGATTTCCATATTGCTGAAATCATAATTGTTTGCGGCAGCCGTCTTGGATTTCAAAAATGATCACAGAATTGTTCTCTGCACCCTCGAGAACCTCGGACACGATATCCTTATTGCTGAAATCACAATTTTGTGCGGCGGCCATCTTGGATATCAAATATGATCACAAAATCGTTCTGTGCACCCATGAGAAACTCGGACATGATTTCCATATTGCTGAAATCATAATTGTTTGCGACAGCCGTCTTGGATTTCAAAAATGATCACAGAATTGTTCTCTGCACCCTCGAGAACCTCGGACACGATATCCATATTGCTGAAATCATAATTTTGTGCGGCGGCCATCTTGGATATCAAATATGATCACAAAATCTTTCTTTGCACCCTTGAGAACCTCGGACACGATATCCATATTGCTGAAATCATTATTTTTGCGGCGGCCTCTTGGATCACAAAATCGTTCTCTGCACCCTCTAGAACATCGAATACGATACTCATAATGTTGTCATGAAAATTTTGCGCGGCGGCCATATTGGATTTCAAATATGATCACAAAGTCGTTCTCTGCACCCTCGAGAACCTCGGACACGATATCCATATTGCTGAAATCATAATTTTGTGCGGCGGCCATCTTGGATTTGAAAAATGATCACAAAGTCGTTCTCTGCACCCTCGAGAACCTCGGACACGATATCCATATTGCTGAAAACATAATTGTGTGTGGCAGTCATCTTGGATTTCAAAAGTGATCACAGAATTGTTCTCTGCACCCTCGAGAACCTCGGACACGATATCCAAATTGCTAAAAACATTATTGTGTGTGGCAGCCATCTTGGATTTCAAAAATGATCACAGAATTGTTCTCTGCACCCTCGAGAACCTCGGACACGATATCCATATTGCTGAAATTATTATTGTTTGCGGCGGTTCTCTTGGATTTCAAAAATGATCACAGAATTGTTCTCTGCACCCTCGAGAACCTCGGACACGATATCCATATTGCTAAAATCATAATTTTGTGCGGTGGCCATCTTGGATTTGAAAAATGATCACCAAATCGTTCTCTGCACCCTCGAGAACCTCGGACACGATATACATATTGCTGAAAACATAATTGTGTGTGGCAGCGATCTTGGATTTCACAAATGATCACAGAATTGTTCTCTGCACCCTCGAGAACCTTGGACACGATATCCATATTGCTGAAAGCATAACTTTGTGTGGCGGCCATCTTGGATATCAAATATGATCACAAAATCGTTCTCTGCACCCATGAGAACCTCGGATAAGATACCCATAATGTAGTTATCATAATTTTGAGCGGCGGCCATCTTGGATTTCAAAAATGATCAAAAAAACGTTCTGTGCACTCTTGAGAACCTCGGATACGATACCCATAATGTTGTTATCATAATTTTGTGCGGTGGCCAACTTAGTTTTCAAAAATGATCCCAAAATCGATCTCTGCACACTCGAGAACCTCGGACACGATATCCATATTGCTCATAACATAATTGTGTATGGCAGCGATCTTGGATTTCAAAAATGATCACAGAATTGTTCTCTGCACCCTCGAGAACCTTGGACACGATATCCATATTGCTGAAAGCATAACTTTGTGCGGCGGCCATCTTGGATATCAAATATGATCACAAAATCGTTCTCTGCACCCATGAGAATCTCGGACACGATTTCCATATTGCTGAAAACATAATTGTGTGTGGCAGCCATCTTGGATTTCAAAAATGATCACATAATTGATCTCTGCACCCTCAACAACCTCGAACACGATATCCATATTGCTGAAATCATAATTTTGTGCGGCGGCCATCTTGGATATCAAATATGATCACTAAATTTTTCTCTGCACCCTTGAGAACCTCGGACATGATATCCATAATGTTGTCATCATAATTTCGTGCGGCGGTCAGCTTGGGTTTGAAAAATGTTCACCAAATCGTTCTCTGCACCCTCGAGAACCTCGGGTACGATATCTTTAATGTTGTCATCATAATTTTGTGCGGCGGCCATCTTGGATTCTAAAAATGATCACAAAATCGTTCTTTGCACCCTCGAGAACCTCGGATACGAAACACATAATGTTGTTATCATAATTTTGTGCGGTGGCCAACTTAGTTTTCAAAAATGATCCCAAAATCGATCTCTGCACACTCGAGAACCTCGGACACGATATCCATATTGCTCATAACATAATTGTGTATGGCAGCGATCTTGGATTTCAAAAATGATCACAGAATTGTTCTCTGCACCCTCGAGAACCTTGGACACGATATCCATATTGCTGAAAGCATAACTTTGTGCGGCGGCCATCTTGGATATCAAATATGATCACAAAATCGTTCTCTGCACCCATGAGAACCTCGGACACGATTTCCATATTGCTAAAATCATAATTGTTTGCGGCAGCCCTCTTGGATTTTAAAAATGATCACAGAATTGGTCTCTTCACCCTCGAGAACCTCGGACACGATATCCATATTGCTGAAAACATAATTTTGTGCGGCGGCCATCTTGGATATCAAATATGATCACAAAATCGTTCTCTGCACCCTTGAGAACCTTGGACACGATATCCATATTGCTGAAATCATAATTTTGTGCGGCGGCCATCTTGGGTTTCAAATATGATCACAAAATCGTTCTCTGCACCCTCGAGAACCTCGGACACGATATCCTTATTGCTGAAATCATATTTTTGTGCGGCGGCCATCTTGGATATCAAATATGATCATAAAATCGTTCTCTGCACCCATGAGAAACTCGGACACGATTTCCATATTGCTGAAATCATAATTGTTTGCGGCAGCCCTCTTGGAATTCAAAAATTATCACAGAATTGTTCTCTGCACCCTCGAGAACCTCGGACACGATATCCATATTGCAGAAATCATAATTTTGTGCGGCGGCCATCTTGGATTTGAAAAATGATCACAAAATCTTTCTCTACACCCTCACAAACCTCGGGTACGACATCCATATTGCTGAAATCATAATTTAAAGCGGCGGCCATCTTGGATTTCAAATATGATCACAAAGTCGTTCTCTGCACCCTCGTGAACCTCGGATACGATACCCATAATGTTGTTATCACAATTTTGTGCGGTGGCCAACTTAGTTTACAACAATGATACCAAAATCGTTCTCTGCACCATCGAGAACCTCGGACACGATATCCATATTGCTAAAAACATTATTGTGTGTGGCAGCCATCTTGCATTTCAAAAATGATCACAGAATTGTTCTCTGCACCCTCGAGAACCTCGGACACGATAACCATATTGCTGAAATTATTATTGTTTGCGGCAGTTCTCTTGGATTTCAAAAATGATTACAGAATTGTTCTCTGCACCCTCGAGAACCTCGGACACGATATCCATATTGCTAAAATCATAATTTTGTGCGGTGGCCATCTTGGATTTGAAAAATGATCACCAAATCGTTCTCTGCACCCTCGAGAATCTAGGCCACGATATCCATATTGCTCATAACATAATTGTGTGTGGCAGTCATCTTGGATTTCAAAAATGATCACAGAATTGTTCTCTGCACCCTCGAGAACCTCGGACACGATATCCAAATTGCTAAAAACATTATTGTGTGTGGCAGCCATCTTGCATTTCAAAAATGATCACAGAATTGTTCTCTGCACCCTCGAGAACCTCGGACACGATAACCATATTGCTGAAATTATTATTGTTTGCGGCAGTTCTCTTGGATTTCAAAAATGATTACAGAATTGTTCTCTGCACCCTCGAGAACCTCGGACACGATATCCATATTGCTAAAATCATAATTTTGTGCGGTGGCCATCTTGGATTTGAAAAATGATCACCAAATCGTTCTCTGCACCCTCGAGAATCTAGGCCACGATATCCATATTGCTGAAATCATAATTTTGTGTGGCGGCCATCTTGGATTTGAAAAATGAACACAAAATCGTTCTCAGCACCCTCGAGAACCTCTAATACGATACCCATAATGTAGTTATCATACTTTTGAGCCACGGCCATCTTGGATTTGAAAAATGATCACAAAATCGTTCTCTGCCATCTCGAGAACCTCGGATACGATAATCATAATGTAGTTATCATAATTTTGAGCGGCGGCCATCTTGGATTTCAAAAATGATCAAAAAAACGTTCTGTGCACTCTTGAGATTCTCGGATACGATATCCATATTGCTGAAATCACAATTTTGTGCGGCGGCCATCTTGGATATCAAATATGATCACAAAATCGTTCTGTGCACCCATGAGGAACTCGGACATGATTTCCATATTGCTGAAATCATAATTGTTTTCGGCAGCCGTCTTGGATTTCAAAAATGATCACAGAATTGTTCTCTGCACCCTCGAGAACCTCGGATACGATATCTATATTGCTGAAATCATAATTTTGTGCGGTGGCCATCTTGGATTTGAAAAATGATCACCAAATCGTTCTCTGCCATCTCGAGAACCTCGGATACGATAATCATAATGTAGTTATCATAATTTTGAGCGGCGGCCATCTTGGATTTCAAAAATGATCAAAAAAACGTTCTGTGCACTCTTGAGAACCTCGGATACGATATCCATATTGCTGAAATCACAATTTTGTGCGGCGGCCATCTTGGATATCAAATATGATCACAAAATCGTTCTGTGCACCCATAAGGAACTCGGACATGATTTCCATATTGCTGAAATCATAATTGTTTTCGGAAGCCGTCTTGGATTTCAAAAATGATCACAGAATTGTTCTCTGCACCCTCGAGAACCTCGGATACGATATCCATATTGCTGAAATCATAATTTTGGCGGTGGCCAACTTAGTTTTCAAAAATGATCCCAAAATCGATCTCTGCACACTCGAGAACCTCGGACACGATATCCATATTGCTCATAACATAATTGTGCGTGGCAGCGATCTTGGATTTCAAAAATGATCACAGAATTGTTCTCTGCACCCTCGAGAACCTCGGACACGATATCCATATTGCTGAATTCATAATTTTGTGCGGCGGCCATCAAGGATATCAAATATGATCACAAAATCGTTCTCTGCACCCATAAGAACCTCGGACACGATTTCCATATTGCTGAAATCATAATTGTTTGCGGCAGCCCTCTAGGATTTTAAAAATGATCACAGAATTGTTCTCTACATCCTCGAGAATCTCGGACAAGATATCCATATTGCTAAAATCATAATTTTGTGCGGCGGCCATCTTTGATTTGAAAAATGATCACCAAATCTTTCTCTATGCCCTCGAGAACCTCGGATACGATACCCATAATGTTATAATCACAAATTTGTGCGGTGGCCAACTTATTTTTCTAATTATACCAAAATCGTTCTCTGCACCCTCGAGAACCTCGGCCACGATATCCTTATTGCTGAAATCACAATTTTGTGCGGCGGCCATCATGGATATCAAATATGATCACAAAATCGTTCTGTGCACCCATGAGAAACTCGGACATGATTTCCATATTGCTGAAATCATAATTGTTTGCGGCAGCCGTCTTGGATTTCAAAAATGATCACAGAATTGTTCTCTGCACCCTCGAGAACCTCGGACACGATATCCTTATTGCTGAAATCACAATTTTGTGCGGCGGCCATCTTGGATATCAAATATGATCACAAAATCGTTCTGTGCACCCATGAGAAACTCGGACATGATTTCCATATTGCTGAAATCATAATTGTTTGCGGCAGCCGTCTTGGATTTCAAAAATGATCACAGAATTGTTCTCTGCACCCTCGAGAACCTCGGACACGATATCCATATTGCTGAAATCATAATTTTGTGCGGCGGCCATCTTGGATATCAAATATGATCACAAAATCTTTCTTTGCACCCTTGAGAACCTCGGACACGATATTCATATTGCTGAAATCATAATTTTTGCGGCGGCCTCTTGGATCACAAAATCGTTCTCTGCACCCTCGAGAATATCGAATACGATACTCATAATGTTGTCATGAAAATTTTGCGCGGCGGCCATATTGGATTTCAAATATGATCACAAAGTCGTTCTCTGCACCCTCGAGAACCTCGGACACGATATCCATATTGCTGAAATCATAATTTTGTGCGGCGGCCATCTTGGATTTGAAAAATGATCACAAAGTCGTTCTCTGCACCCTCGAGAACCTCGGACACGATATCCATATTGCTGAAAACATAATTGTGTGTGGCAGTCATCTTGGATTTCAAAAGTGATCACAGAATTGTTCTCTGCACCCTCGAGAACCTCGGACACGATATCCAAATTGCTAAAAACATTATTGTGTGTGGCAGCCATCTTGGATTTCAAAAATGATCACAGAATTGTTCTTTGCACCCTCGAGAACCTCGGACACGATATCCATATTGCTGAAATTATTATTGTTTGCGGCGGTTCTCTTGGATTTCAAAAATGATCACAGAATTGTTCTCTGCACCCTCGAGAACCTCGGACACGATATCCATATTGCTAAAATCATAATTTTGTGCGGTGGCCATCTTGGATTTGAAAAATGATCACCAAATCGTTCTCTGCACCCTCGAGAACCTCGGACACGATATACATATTGCTGAAAACGTAATTGTGTGTGGCAGCGATCTTGGATTTCACAAATGATCACAGAATTGTTCTCTGCACCCTCGAGAACCTTGGACACGATATCCATATTGCTGAAAGCATAACTTTGTGTGGCGGCCATCTTGGATATCAAATATGATCACAAAATCGTTCTCTGCACCCATGAGAACCTCGGATACGATACCCATAATGTAGTTATCATAATTTTGAGCGGCGGCCATCTTGGATTTCAAAAATGATCAAAAAAACGTTCTGTGCACTCTTGAGAACCTCGAATACGATACCCATAATGTTGTTATCATAATTTTGTGCGGTGGCCAACTTAGTTTTCAAAAATGATCCCAAAATCGATCTCTGCACACTCGAGAACCTCGGACACGATATCCATATTGCTCATAACATAATTGTGTATGGCAGCGATCTTGGATTTCAAAAATGATCACAGAATTGTTCTCTGCACCCTCGAGAACCTTGGACACGATATCCATATTGCTGAAAGCATAACTTTGTGCGGCGGCCATCTTGGATATCAAATATGATCACAAAATCGTTCTCTGCACCCATGAGAACCTCGGACACGATTTCCATATTGCTGAAAACATAATTGTGTGTGGCAGCCATCTTGGATTTCAAAAATGATCACATAATTGATCTCTGCACCCTCAACAACCTCGAACACGATATCCATATTGCTGAAATCATAATTTTGTGCGGCGGCCATCTTGGATATCAAATATGATCACTAAATTTTTCTCTGCACCCTTGAGAACCTCGGACATGATATCCATAATGTTGTCATCATAATTTCGTGCGGCGGTCAGCTTGGGTTTGAAAAATGTTCACCAAATCGTTCTCTGCACCCTCGAGAACCTCGGGTACGATATCTTTAATGTTGTCATCATAATTTTGTGCGGCGGCCATCTTGGATTCTAAAAATGATCACAAAATCGTTCTTTGCACCCTCGAGAACCTCGGATACGAAACACATAATGTTGTTATCATAATTTTGTGCGGTGGCCAACTTAGTTTTCAAAAATGATCCCAAAATCGATCTCTGCACACTCGAGAACCTCGGACACGATATCCATATTGCTCATAACATAATTGTGTATGGCAGCGATCTTGGATTTCAAAAATGATCACAGAATTGTTCTCTGCACCCTCGAGAACCTTGGACACGATATCCATATTGCTGAAAGCATAACTTTGTGCGGCGGCCATCTTGGATATCAAATATGATCACAAAATCGTTCTCTGCACCCATGAGAACCTCGGACACGATTTCCATATTGCTGAAATCATAATTGTTTGCGGCAGCCCTCTTGGATTTTAAAAATGATCACAGAATTGGTCTCTTCACCCTCGAGAACCTCGGACACGATATCCATATTGCTGAAAACATAATTTTGTGCGGCGGCCATCTTGGATATCAAATATGATCACAAAATCGTTCTCTGCACCCTTGAGAACCTTGGACACGATATCCATATTGCTGAAATCATAATTTTGTGCGGCGGCCATCTTGGGTTTCAAATATGATCACAAAATCGTTCTCTGCACCCTCGAGAACCTCGGACACGATATCCTTATTGCTGAAATCATATTTTTGTGCGGCGGCCATCTTGGATATCAAATATGATCATAAAATCGTTCTCTGCACCCATGAGAAACTCGGACACGATTTCCATATTGCTGAAATCATAATTGTTTGCGGCAGCCCTCTTGGAATTCAAAAATTATCACAGAATTGTTCTCTGCACCCTCGAGAACCTCGGACACGATATCCATATTGCAGAAATCATAATTTTGTGCGGCGGCCATCTTGGATTTGAAAAATGATCACAAAATCTTTCTCTACACCCTCACAAACCTCGGGTACGACATCCATATTGCTGAAATCATAATTTAAAGCGGCGGCCATCTTGGATTTCAAATATGATCACAAAGTCGTTCTCTGCACCCTCGTGAACCTCGGATACGATACCCATAATGTTGTTATCACAATTTTGTGCGGTGGCCAACTTAGTTTACAACAATGATACCAAAATCGTTCTCTGCACCATCGAGAACCTCGGACACGATATCCATATTGCTAAAAACATTATTGTGTGTGGCAGCCATCTTGCATTTCAAAAATGATCACAGAATTGTTCTCTGCACCCTCGAGAACCTCGGACACGATAACCATATTGCTGAAATTATTATTGTTTGCGGCAGTTCTCTTGGATTTCAAAAATGATTACAGAATTGTTCTCTGCACCCTCGAGAACCTCGGACACGATATCCATATTGCTAAAATCATAATTTTGTGCGGTGGCCATCTTGGATTTGAAAAATGATCACCAAATCGTTCTCTGCACCCTCGAGAATCTAGGCCACGATATCCATATTGCTCATAACATAATTGTGTGTGGCAGTCATCTTGGATTTCAAAAGTGATCACAGAATTGTTCTCTGCACCCTCGAGAACCTCGGACACGATATCCAAATTGCTAAAAACATTATTGTGTGTGGCAGCCATCTTGAATTTCAAAAATGATCACAGAATTGTTCTCTGCACCCTCGAGAACCTCGGACACGATATCCATATTGCTGAAATCATAATTTTGTGCGGCGGCCATCTTGGATTTGAAAAATGAACACAAAATCGTTCTCAGCACCCTCGAGAACCTCTAATACGATACCCATAATGTAGTTATCATACTTTTGAGCCACGGCCATCTTGGATTTGAAAAATGATCACAAAATCGTTCTCTGCCATCTCGAGAACCTCGGATACGATAATCATAATGTAGTTATCATAATTTTGAGCGGCGGCCATCTTGCATTTCAAAAATGATCAAAAAAACGTTCTGTGCACTCTTGAGAACCTCGGATACGATATCCATATTGCTGAAATCACAATTTTGTGCGGCGGCCATCTTGGATATCAAATATGATCACAAAATCGTTCTGTGCACCCATGAGGAACTCGGACATGATTTCCATATTGCTGAAATCATAATTGTTTTCGGCAGCCGTCTTGGATTTCAAAAATGATCACAGAATTGTTCTCTGCACCCTCGAGAACCTCGGATACGATATCCATATTGCTGAAATCACAATTTTGTTCGGCGGCCATCTTGGATATCAAATATGATCACAAAATCGTTCTGTGCACCCATGAGAAACTCGGACATGATTTCCATATTGCTGAAATCATAATTGTTTGCGGCAGCCGTCTTTGATTTCAAAAATGATCACAGAATTGTTCTCTGCACCCTCGAGAACCTCGGACACGATATCCATATTGCTGAAATCACAATTTTGTGCGGCGGCCATCTTGGATATCAAATATGATCACAAAATCGTTCTGTGCACCCTCGAGAACCTCGGACACGATATCCATATTGCTGAAATCATAATTTTGTGCGGCGGCCATCTTGGATATCAAATATGATCACAAAATTTTTCTCTGCACCCTTGAGAACCTCGGACACGATATCCATAATGTTGTCATCATAATTTCGTGCGGCAGTCAGCTTGGGTTTGAAAAATGTTCACCAAATCGTTCTCTGCACCCTCGAGAACCTCGGGTACGATATCTTTAATGTTGTCATCATAATTTTGTGCGGCGGCCATCTTGGTTTCTAAAAATGATCACAAAATCGTTCTATGCACACTCGAGAACCTCGGATACGATACACATAATGTTGTTATCATAATTTTGTGCGGTGGCCAACTTAGTTTTCAAAAATGATCCCAAAATCGATCTCTGCACACTCGAGAACCTCGGACACGATATCCATATTGCTCATAACATAATTGTGCGTGGCAGCGATCTTGGATTTCAAAAATGGTCACAGAATTGTTCTCTGCACCCTCGAGAACCTCGGACACGATATCCATATTGCTGAATTCATAATTTTGTGCGGCGGCCATCTAGTATATCAAATATGATCACAAAATCGTTTTCTGCACCCATGAGAACCTCGGACACGATTTCCATATTGCTGAAATCATAATTGTTTGCGGCAGCCCTCTAGGATTTTAAAAATGATCACAGAATTGTTCTCTACATCCTCGAGAATCTCGGACAAGATATCCATATTGCTAAAATCATAATTTTGTGCGGCGGCCATCTTTGATTTGATAAATGATCACCAAATCTTTCTCTACGCCCTCGAGAACCTCGGATACGATACCCATAATGTTATAATCACAAATTTGTGCGGTGGCACACTTATTTTTCTAATTATCCCAAAATCGTTCTCTGCACCCTCGAGAAACTCGGCCACGATATCCTTATTGCTGAAATCACAATTTTGTGCGGCGGCCATCATGGATATCAAATATGATCACAAAATCGTTCCGTGCACCCATGAGAAACTCGGACATGATTTCCATATTGCTGAAATCATAATTGTTTGCGGCAGCCGTCTTGGATTTCAAAAATGATCTCAGAATTGTTCTCTGCACCCTCGAGAACCTCGGACACGATATCCTTATTGCTGAAATCACAATTTTGTGCGGCGGCCATCTTGGATATCAAATATGATCACAAAATCGTTCTCTGCACCCTCGAGAACATCGAATACGATACCTATAATGTTGTCAAGATAATTTTGCGCGGCGGCCATATTGGATTTCAAAAATGATCACAGAATTGTTCTCTACACCCTCGAGAATCTCGGACAAGATATCCATATTGTTAAAATCATAATTTTGTGCGGCGGCCATCTTGGATTTGAAAAATGATCACCAAATCTTTCTCTACGCCCACGAGAACCTCGGATACGATACCCATAATGTTATAATCACAAATTTGTGCGGTGGCCAACTTATTTTTCTAATTATCCCAAAATCGTTCTCTGCACCCTCGAGAACCTCGGACACGATATCCTTATTGCTGAAATCATAATTTTGTGCGGCGGCCATCTTGGATATCAAATATGATCATAAAATCGTTCTCTGCACCCATGAGAAACTCGGACACGATTTCCATGTTGCTGAAATCATAATTGTTTGCGGCAGCCCTCTTGGAATTCAAAAATTATCACAGAATTGTTCTCTGCACCCTCGAGAACCTCGGACACGATATCCATATTGCTGAAATCATAATTTTGTGCGGCGGCCATCTTGGATTTGAAAAATGATCACAAAATCTTTCTCTACACCCTCGAAAACCTCGGGTACGATATCCATATTGCTGAAATCATAATTTAAAGCGGCGGCCATCTTGGATTTCAAATATGATCACAAAGTCGTTCTCTGCACCCTCGAGAACCTCGGATACGATACCCATAATGTTGTTATCACAATTTTGTGCGGTGGCCAACTTAGTTTACAAAAATGATACCAAAATCGTTCTCTGCACCCTCGAGAACCTCGGACACGATATACATATTGCTAAAAACATTATTGTGTGTGGCAGTCATCTTGGATTTCAAAAGTGATCACAGAATTGTTCTCTGCACCCTCGAGAACCTCGGACACGATATACATATTGCTAAAAACATTATTGTGTGTGGCAGCCATCTTGCATTTCAAAAATGATCACAGAATTGTTCTCTGCACCCTCGAGACCTCGGACACGATAACCATATTGCTGAAATTATTATTGTTTGCGGCAGTTCTCTTGGATTTCAAAAATGATTACAGAATTGTTCTCTGCACCCTCGAGAACATCGGACACGATATCCATATTGCTAAAATCATAATTTTGTGCGGTGGCCATCTTGGATTTGAAAAATGATCACCAAATCGTTCTCTGCACCCTCGAGAATCTAGGCCACGATATCCATATTGCTCATAACATAATTGTGTGTGGCAGTCATCTTGGATTTCAAAAGTGATCACAGAATTGTTCTCTGCACCCTCGAGAACCTCGGACACGATATCCAAATTGCTAAAAACATTATTGTGTGTGGCAGCCATCTTGCATTTCAAAAATGATCACAGAATTGTTCTCTGCACCCTCGAGAACCTCGGACACGATAACCATATTGCTGAAATTATTATTGTTTGCGGCAGCTCTCTTGGATTTCAAAAATGATTACAGAATTGTTCTCTGCACCCTCGAGAACCTCGGACACGATATCCATATTGCTAAAATCATAATTTTGTGCGGTGGCCATCTTGGATTTGAAAAATGATCACCAAATCGTTCTCTGCACCCTCGAGAATCTAGGCCACGATATCCATATTGCTGAAATCATAATTTTGTGCGGCGGCCATCTTGGATTTGAAAAATGAACACAAAATCGTTCTCAGCACCCTCGAGAACCTCTGATACGATACCCATAATGTAGTTATCATACTTTTGAGCCACGGCCATCTTGGGTTTGAAAAATGATCACAAAATCGTTCTCTGCCATCTCGAGAACCTCGGATACGATACCCATAATGTAGTTATCATAATTTTGAGCGGCGGCCATCTTGGATTTCAAAAATGATCAAAAAAACGTTCTGTGCACTCTTGAGAACCTCGGATACGATACCCATAATGTTGTTATCATAATTTTGAACGGCGGCCATCTTCAATATGAAAAATGATCACAAAATCGTTCTGTGCACCCATGAGGAACTCGGACATGATTTCCATATTGCTGAAATCATAATTGTTTGCGGCAGTTGTCTTGGATTTCAAAAATGATCACAGAATTGTTCTCTGCACCCTCGAGAACCTCGGATACGATATCCATATTGCTGAAATCACAATTTTGTGCGGCGGCCATCTTGGATATCAAACATGATCACAAAATCGTTCTGTGCACCCATGAGAAACTCGGACATGATTTCCATATTGCTGAAATCATAATTGTTTGCGGCAGCCGTCTTTGATTTCAAAAATGATCACAGAATTGTTCTCTGCACCCTCGAGAACCTCGGACACGATATCCATATTGCTGAAATCACAATTTTGTGCGGCGGCCATCTTGGATATCAAATATGATCACAAAATCGTTCTCTGCACCCTCGAGAACCTCGGACACGATATCCATATTGCTGAAATCATAATTTTGTGCGGCGGCCATCTTGGATATCAAATATGATCACAAAATTTTTCTCTGCACACTTGAGAACCTCGGACACGATATCCATAATGTTGTCATCATAATTTCGTGCGGCAGTCAGCTTGGGTTTGAAAAATGTTCACCAAATCGTTCTCTGCACCCTCGAGAACCTCGGGTACGATATCTTTAATGTTGTCATCATAATTTTGTGCGGCGGCCATCTTGGTTTCTAAAAATGATCACAAAATCGTTCTATGCACCCTCGAGAACCTCGGATACGATACACATAATGTTGTTATCATAATTTTGTGCGGTGGCCAACTTAGTTTTCAAAAATGATCCCAAAATCGATCTCTGCACACTCGAGAACCTCGGACACGATATCCATATTGCTCATAACATAATTGTGCGTGGCAGCGATCTTGGATTTCAAAAATGATCACAGAATTGTTCTCTGCACCCTCGAGAACCTCGGAAACGATATCCATATTGCTGAATTCATAATTTTGTGCGGCGGCCATCTAGGATATCAAATATGATCACAAAATCGTTCTCTGCACCCATGAGAACCTCGGACACGATTTCCATATTGCTGAAATCATAATTGTTTGCGGCAGCCCTCTAGGATTTTAAAAATGATCACAGAATTGTTCTCTACATCCTCGAGTATCTCGGACAAGATATCCATATTGCTCAAATCATAATTTTGTGCGGCGGCCATCTTTGATTTGAAAAATGATCACCAAATCTTTCTCTACGCCCTCGAGAACCTCGGATACGATACCCATAATGTTATAATCACAAATTTGTGCGGTGGCCAACTTATTTTTCTAATTATCCCAAAATGTTTCTCTGCACCCTCGAGAACCTCGGCCACGATATCCTTATTGCTGAAATCACAATTTTGTGCAGCGGCCATCATGGATATCAAATATGATCACAAAATCGTTCTGTGCACCCATGAGAAACTCGGACATGATTTCCATATTGCTGAAATCATAATTGTTTGCGGCAGCCGTCTTGGATTTCAAAAATGATCACAGAATTGTTCTCTGCACCCTCGAGAACCTCGGACACGATATCCTATATTGCTGAAATCACAATTTTGTGCGGCGGCCATCTTGGATATCAAATATGATCACAAAATCGTTCTGTGCACCCATGAGAAACTCGGACATGATTTCCATATTGCTGAAATCATAATTGTTTGCGGCAGCCGTCTTGGATTTCAAAAATGATCACAGAATTGTTCTCTGCACCCTCGAGAACCTCGGACACGATATTCATATTGCTGAAATCATAATTTTGTGCGGCGGCCATCTTGGATATCAAATATGATCACAAAATCGTTCTCTGCACCCTTGGAACCTCGGACACGATATCCATATTGCTGAAATCATAATTTTTGCGGCGGCCTCTTGGATTTCAAATATGATCACAAAATCGTTCTCTGCACCCTCGAGAACATCGAATACGATACTCATAATGTTGTCATGAAAATTTTGCGCGGCGGCCATATTGGATTTCAAATATGATCACAAAGTCGTTCTCTGCACCCTCGAGAACCTCGGATACGATACCCATAATGTTGTTATCACAATTTTGTGCGGTGGCCAACTTAGTTTACAAAAATGATACCAAAATCGTTCTCTGCACCCTCGAGAACCTCGGACACGATATCCATATTGCTCATAACATAATTGTGTGTGGCAGCGATCTTGGATTTCAAAATTGATCACAGAATTGTTCTCTGCACCCTCGAGAACCTTGGACACGATATCCATATTGCTGAAAGCATAACTTTGTGCGGCGGCCATCTTGGATATCAAATATGATCACAAAATCGTTCTCTGCACCCATGAGAACCTCGGACACGATTTCCATATTGCTGAAATCATAATTGTTTGCGGCAGCCGTCTTGGATTTTAAAAATGATCACAGAATTGTTCTCTGCACCCTCGAGAACCTCGGACACGATATCCATATTGCTGAAATCATAATTTTGTGCGGCGGCCATCTTGGATTTAAAATATGATCACAAAATCGTTCTCTGCACCCTTGAGAACCTCGGACACGATATCCATATTGCTGAAATCATAATTTTGTGCGGCGGCCAACTAAGTTTTCAAAAATGATCCCAAAATCGATCTCTGCACACTCGAGAACCTCGGACACGATATCCATATTGCTCATAACATAATTGTGCGTGGCAGTCATCTTGGATTTCAAAAGTGATCACAGAATTTTTCTCTGCACCCTCGAGAACCTCGGACACGATATCCAAATTGCTAAAAACATTATTGTGTGTGGCAGCCATCTTGAATTTCAAAAATGATCACAGAATTGTTCTCTGCACCCTCGAGAACCTCGGACACGATATCCATATTGCTGAAATTATTATTGTTTGCGGCAGTTCTCTTGGATTTCAAAAATGATCACAGAATTGTTCTCTGCACCCTCGAGAACCTTGGACACGATATCCATATTGCTAAAATCATAATTTTGTGCGGTGGCCATCTTGGATTTGAAAAATGATCACCAAATCGTTCTCTGCACCCCCGAGAACCTCGGACACGATATACATATTGCTGAAAACATAATTGTGTGTGGCAGCGATCTTGGATTTCACAAATGATCACAGAATTGTTCTCTGCACCCTCGAGAACCTTGGACACGATATCCATATTGCTGAAAGCATAACTTTGTGCGGCGGCCATCTTGGATATCAAATATGATCACAAAATCGTTCTCTGCACCCATGAGAACCTCGGATACGATACCCATAATGTAGTTATCATAATTTTGAGCGGCGGCCATCTTGGATTTCAAAAATGATCAAAAAAACGTTCTGTGCACTCTTGAGAACCTCGGATACGATACCCATAATGTTGTTATCATAATTTTGTGCGGTGGCCAACTAAGTTTTCAAAAATGATCCCAAAATCGTTCTTTGCACCCTCGAGAACCTCGGACACGATATCCATATTGCTGAAAACATAATTGTGTGTGGCAGCGATCTTGGATTTCAAAAATGATCACAGAATTGTTCTCTGCACCCTCGAGAACCTCGGACACGATATCCTATATTGCTGATATCACAATTTTGTGCGGCGGCCATCTTGGATATCAAATATGATCACAAAATCGTTCTGTGCACCCATGAGAAACTCGGACATGATTTCCATATTGCTGAAATCATAATTGTTTGCGGCAGCCGTCTTGGATTTCAAAAATGATCACAGAATTGTTCTCTGCACCCTCGAGAACCTCGGACACGATATTCATATTGCTGAAATCATAATTTTGTGCGGCGGCCATCTTGGATATCAAATATGATCACAAAATCGTTCTCTGCACCCTTGGAACCTCGGACACGATATCCATATTGCTGAAATCATAATTTTTGCGGCGGCCTCTTGGATTTCAAATATGATCACAAAATCGTTCTCTGCACCCTCGAGAACATCGAATACGATACTCATAATGTTGTCATGAAAATTTTGCGCGGCGGCCATATTGGATTTCAAATATGATCACAAAGTCGTTCTCTGCACCCTCGAGAACCTCGGATACGATACCCATAATGTTGTTATCACAATTTTGTGCGGTGGCCAACTTAGTTTACAAAAATGATACCAAAATCGTTCTCTGCACCCTCGAGAACCTCGGACACGATATCCATATTGCTCATAACATAATTGTGTGTGGCAGCGATCTTGGATTTCAAAATTGATCACAGAATTGTTCTCTGCACCCTCGAGAACCTTGGACACGATATCCATATTGCTGAAAGCATAACTTTGTGCGGCGGCCATCTTGGATATCAAATATGATCACAAAATCGTTCTCTGCACCCATGAGAACCTCGGACACGATTTCCATATTGCTGAAATCATAATTGTTTGCGGCAGCCGTCTTGGATTTTAAAAATGATCACAGAATTGGTCTCTGCACCCTCGAGAACCTCGGACACGATATCCATATTGCTGAAATCATAATTTTGTGCGGCGGCCATCTTGGATATCAAATATGATCACAAAATCGTTCTCTGCACCCTTGAGAACCTCGGACACGATATCCATATTGCTGAAATCATAATTTTGTGCGGCGGCCAACTAAGTTTTCAAAAATGATCCCAAAATCGATCTCTGCACACTCGAGAACCTCGGACACGATATCCATATTGCTCATAACATAATTGTGCGTGGCAGTCATCTTGGATTTCAAAAGTGATCACAGAATTTTTCTCTGCACCCTCGAGAACCTCGGACACGATATCCAAATTGCTAAAAACATTATTGTGTGTGGCAGCCATCTTGAATTTCAAAAATGATCACAGAATTGTTCTCTGCACCCTCGAGAACCTCGGACACGATATCCATATTGCTGAAATTATTATTGTTTGCGGCAGTTCTCTTGGATTTCAAAAATGATCACAGAATTGTTCTCTGCACCCTCGAGAACCTTGGACACGATATCCATATTGCTAAAATCATAATTTTGTGCGGTGGCCATCTTGGATTTGAAAAATGATCACCAAATCGTTCTCTGCACCCCCGAGAACCTCGGACACGATATACATATTGCTGAAAACATAATTGTGTGTGGCAGCGATCTTGGATTTCACAAATGATCACAGAATTGTTCTCTGCACCCTCGAGAACCTTGGACACGATATCCATATTGCTGAAAGCATAACTTTGTGCGGCGGCCATCTTGGATATCAAATATGATCACAAAATCGTTCTCTGCACCCATGAGAACCTCGGATACGATACCCATAATGTAGTTATCATAATTTTGAGCGGCGGCCATCTTGGATTTCAAAAATGATCAAAAAAACGTTCTGTGCACTCTTGAGAACCTCGGATACGATACCCATAATGTTGTTATCATAATTTTGTGCGGTGGCCAACTAAGTTTTCAAAAATGATCCCAAAATCGTTCTTTGCACCCTCGAGAACCTCGGACACGATATCCAAATTGCTGAAAACATAATTGTGTGTGGCAGCGATCTTGGATTTCAAAAATGATCACAGAATTGTTCTCTGCACCCTCGAGAACCTCGGACATGATATCCATATTGCTGAAATCATAATTTTGTGCGGTGGCCATCTTGGATATCAAATATGATCACAGAATTGTTCTCTGCACCCTCGAGAACCTCGGACACGATATCCATATTGCTGAAAACATAATTGTGTGTGGCAGCCATCTTGGATTTCAAAAATGATCACATAATTGATCTCTGCACCCTCAACAACCTCGAACACGATATCCATATTGCTGAAATCATAATTTTGTGCGGCGGACATCTTGGATATCAAATATGATCACAAAATTTTTCTCTGCACCCTTGAGAACCTCGGACATGATATCCATAATGTTGTCATCATAATTTCGTGCGGCGGTCAGCTTGGGTTTGAAAAATGTTCACCAAATCGTTCTCTGCACCCTCGAGAACCTCGGGTACGATATCTTTAATGTTGTCATCATAATTTTGTGCGGCGGCCATCTTGGATTCTAAAAATGATCACAAAATCGTTCTATGTACCCTCGAGAACCTCGGATACGATACACATAATGTTGTTATCATAATATTGTGCGGTGGCCAACTTAGTTTTCAAAAATGATCCCAAAATCGATCTCTGCACACTCGAGAACCTCGGACACGATATCCATATTGCTCATAACATAATTGTGTGTGGCAGCGATCTTGGATTTCAAAATTGATCACAGAATTGTTCTCTGCACCCTCGAGAACCTTGGACACGATATCCATATTGCTGAAAGCATAACTTTGTGCGGCGGCCATCTTGGATATCAAATATGATCACAAAATCGTTCTCTGCACCCATGAGAACCTCGGACACGATTTCCATATTGCTGAAATCATAATTGTTTGCGGCAGCCGTCTTGGATTTTAAAAATGATCACAGAATTGGTCTCTGCACCCTCGAGAACCTCGGACACGATATCCATATTGCTGAAATCATAATTTTGTGCGGCGGCCATCTTGGATATCAAATATGATCACAAAATCGTTCTCTGCACCCTTGAGAACCTCGGACACGATATCCATATTGCTGAAATCATAATTTTGTGCGGCGGCCATCTTGGATTTCAAATATGATCACAAAATCGTTCTCTGCACCCTCGAGAACATCGAATACGATACCTATAATGTTGTCAAGATAATTTTGCGCGGCGGCCATATTGGATTTCAAAAATGATCACAGAATTGTTCTCTACACCCTCGAGAATCTCGGACAAGATATCCATATTGCTAAAATCATAATTTTGTGCGGCGGCCATCTTGGATTTGAAAAATGATCACCAAATCTTTCTCTACGCCCATGAGAACCTCGGATACGATACCCATAATGTTATAATCACAAATTTGTGCGGTGGCCAACTTATTTTTCTAATTATCCCAAAATCGTTCTCTGCACCCTCGAGAACCTCGGACACGATATCCTTATTGCTGAAATCATAATTATGTGCGGCGGCCATCTTGGATATCAAATATGATCATAAAATCGTTCTCTGCACCCATGAGAAACTCGGACACGATTTCCATATTGCTGAAATCATAATTGTTTGCGGCAGCCCTCTTGGAATTCAAAAATTATCACAGAATTGTTCTCTGCACCCTCGAGAACCTCGGACACGATATCCATATTGCTGAAATCATAATTTTGTGCGGCGGCCATCTTGGATTTGAAAAATGATCACAAAATCTTTCTTTACACCCTCGAAAACCTCGGGTACGATATCCATATTGCTGAACTCATAATTTAAAGCGGCGGCCGTCTTGGATTTCAAATATGGTCACAAAGTCGTTCTCTGCACCCTCGAGAACCTCGGATACGATACCCATAATGTTGTTATCACAATTTTGTGCGGTGGCCATCTTAGTTTACAAAAATGATACCAAAATCGTTCTCTGCACCCTCGAGAACCTCGGACACGATATCCATATTGCTGAAAACATAATTGTGTGTGGCAGTCATCTTGGATTTCAAAAGTGATCACAGAATTGTTCTCTGCACCCTCGAGAACCTCGGACACGATATCCAAATTGCTAAAAACATTATTGTGTGTGGCAGCCATCTTGGATTTCAAAAATGATCACAGAATTGTTCTCTGCACCCTCGAGAACCTCGGACACGATATCCATATTGCTGAAATTATTATTGTTTGCGGCAGTTCTCTTGGATTTCAAAAATGATCACAGAATTGTTCTCTGCACCCTCGAGAACCTCGGACACGATATCCATATTGCTAAAATCATAATTTTGTGCGGTGGCCATCTTGGATTTGAAAAATGATCACCAAATCGTTCTCTGCACCCTCGAGAATCTAGGCCAAGATATCCATATTGCTGAAATCATAATTTTGTGCGGCGGCCATCTTGGATTTGAAAAATGAACACAAAATCGTTCTCAGCACCCTCGAGAACCTCTGATACGATACCCATAATGTAGTTATCATACTTTTGAGCCACGGCCATCTTGGATTTGAAAAATGATCACAAAATCGTTCTCTGCCATCTCGAGAACCTCGGATACGATACCCATAATGTTGTTATCATAATTTTGAGCGGCGGCCATCTTCGATTTGAAAAATGATCACAAAATCGTTCTGTGCACCCATGAGAAACTCGGACATGATTTCCATATTGCTGAAATCATAATTGTTTGCGGCAGCCGTCTTGGATTTCAAAAATGATCACAGAATTGTTCTCTGCACCCTCGAGAACCTCGGACACGATATCCATATTGCTGAAATCACAATTTTGTGCGGCGGCCATCTTGGATATCAAATATGATCACAAAATCGTTCTGTGCACCCATGAGAAACTCGGACATGATTTCCATATTGCCGAAATCATAATTGTTTGCGGCAGCCGTCTTTGATTTCAAAAATGATCACAGAATTGTTCTCTGCACCCTCGAGAACCTCGGACACGATATCCATATTGCTGAAATCACAATTTTGTGCGGCGGCCATCTTGGATATCAAAAATGATCACAAAATCGTTCTGTGCACCCTCGAGAACCTCGGACACGATATCCATATTGCTGAAATCATAATTTTGTGCGGCGGCCATCTTGGATATCAAATATGATCACAAAATATTTCTCTGCACCCTTGAGAACCTCGGACACGATATCCATAATGTTGTCATCATAATTTCGTGCGGCGGTCAGCTTGGGTTTGAAAAATGTTCACCAAATCGTTCTCTGCACCCTCGAGAACCTCGGGTACGATATCTTTAATATTGTCATCATAATTTTGTGCGGCGGCCATCTTGGTTTCTAAAAATGATCACAAAATCGTTCTATGCACCCTCGAGAACCTCGGATACGATACACATAATGTTGTTATCATAATTTTGTGCGGTGGCCAACTTAGTTTTCAAAAATGATCCCAAAATCGATCTCTGCACACTCGAGAACCTCGGACACGATATCCATATTGCTCATTACATATATGTGCGTGGCAGCGATCTTGGATTTCAAAAATGATCACAGAGTTGTTCTCTGCACCCTCGAGAACCTCGGACACGATATCCATATTGCTGAATTCATAATTTTGTGCGGCGGCCATCTAGGATATCAAATATGATCACAAAATCGTTCTCTGCACCCATGAGAACCTCGGACACGATTTCCATATTGCTGAAATCATAATTGTTTGCGGCAGCCCTCTAGGACTTTAAAAATGATCACAGAATTTTTCTCTACATCCTCGAGAATCTCGGACAAGATATCCATATTGCTCAAATCATAATTTTGTGCGGCGGCCATCTTTGATTTGAAAAATGATCACCAAATCTTTCTCTACGCCCTCGAGAACCTCGGATACGATACCCATAATGTTATAATCACAAATTTGTGCGGTGGCCAACTTATTTTTCTAATTATCCCAAAATCGTTCTCTGCACCCTCGAGAACCTCGGCCACGATATCCTTATTGCTGTCATCATAATTTTGTGCGGTGGCCATCTTGGATTCTAAAAATGATCACAAAATCGTTCTATGCACCCTCGAGAACCTCGGATACGATACACATAATGATGTTATCATAATTTTGTGCGGTGGCCAACTTAGTTTTCAAAAATGATCCCAAAATCGATCTCTGCACCCTCGAGAACCTCGGACTAAATATCCATATTGCTGAAAACATAATTGTGTGTGGCAGCGATGTTTGATTTCAAAAATGATCACAGAATTGTTCTCTGCACCCTCGAGAACCTCGGACACGATACCCATATTGCTGAAAGCATAATTTTGTGCGGCGGCCACCTTGGGTATCAAATATGATCACAAAATCGTTCTCTGCACCCATGAGAAACTCGGACACGATTTTCATATTGCTGAAATCATAATTGTTTGCGGCGGCCATCTTGGATTTGAAAAATGATCACAAAATCTTTCTCTACACCCTCGAGAACCTCGGATACGATACCCATAATGTTGTTATCACAATTTTGTGCGGTGGCCAACTTGGTTTACAAAAATGATACCAAAATCGTTCTCTGCACCCTCGAGAACCTCGGACACGATATCCATATTGCTGAAAACATAATTGTGTGTGGCAGTCATCTTGGATTTCAAAAGTGATCACAGAATTGTTCTCTGCACCCTCGAGAACCTCGGACACGATATCCAAATTGCTAAAAACATTATTGTGTGTGGCAGCCATCTTGGATTTCAAAAATGATCACAGAATTGTTCTCTGCACCCTCGAGAACCTCGGACACGATATCCATATTGCTAAAATCATAATTTTGTGCGGTGGCCATCTTGGATTTGAAAAATGATCACCAAATCGTTCTCTGCACCCTCGAGAATCTAGGCCACGATATCCATATTGCTGAAATCATAATTTTGTGCGGCGGCCATCTTGGATTTGAAAACTGAACACAAAATCGTTCTCAGCACCCTCGAGAACCTCTGATACGATACCCATAATGTTATAATCACAAATTTGTGCGTCGGCCAACTTATATTTCTAATTATCCCAAAATCGTTCTCTGCACCCTTCAAAACCTCGGACACGATATCCATATAGCTGAAATCATAATTTTGTGCGGCAGCCATCTTGGATTTCAAATATGATCACAAAATCGTTATCTGCACCCTCGAGAACATCGAATACGATACCCATAATGTTGTCATGATAATTTTGCGCGGCGGCCATATTGAATTTCAAAAATGATCACAAAATCGTTCTCTGCACCCTTGAGAACCTCGGACACGATATACATATTGCTGAAATCATAATTGTGTGCGGCGGCCATCTTGGATTTGAAAAATGATCACCAAATCTTTCTCTACACCCTCGAGAACCTCGGATACGATACCCATAATGTTATAATCACAAATTTGTGCGGTGGCCAACTTATATTTCTAATTATCCCAAAATCGTTCTCTGCACCCTTCAAAACCTCGGACACGATATCCATATTGCTGAAATCATAATTTTGTGCGGCAGCCATCTTGGATTTCAAATATGATTACAAAATCGTTATATGCACCCTCGAGAACATCGAATACGATACCCATAATGTTGTCATGATAATTTTGCGCGGCGGCCATATTGGATTTCAAAAATGATCACAAAATCGTTCTCTGCACCCTTGAGAACCTCGGACACGATATACATATTGCTGAAATCATACTTTTGTGCGGGGGCCATCTTGGATTTCAAATATGATCACAGAATTGTTCTCTGCACCCTCGAGAACCTCGGTCACGATATCCATATTGCTGAAAACATAATTGTGTGTGGCAGCCATCTTGCATTTCAAAAATGATCACAGAATTGTTCTCTGCACCCTCGAGAACCTCGGACACGATAACCATATTGCTGAAATTATTATTGTTTGCGGCAGTTCTCTTGGATTTCAAAAATGATTACAGAATTGTTCTCTGCACCCTCGAGAACATCGGACACGATATCCATATTGCTAAAATCATAATTTTGTGCGGTGGCCATCTTGGATTTGAAAAATGATCACCAAATCGTTCTCTGCACCCTCGAGAATCTAGGCCACGATATCCATATTGCTCATAACATAATTGTGTGTGGCAGTCATCTTGGATTTCAAAAGTGATCACGGAATTGTTCTATGCACCCTCGAGAACCTCGGACACGATATCCAAATTGCTAAAAACATTATTGTGTGTGGCAGCCATCTTGCATTTCAAAAATGATCACAGAATTGTTCTCTGCACCCTCGAGAACCTCGGACACGATAACCATATTGCTGAAATTATTATTGTTTGCGGCAGTTCTCTTGGATTTCAAAAATGATTACAGAATTGTTCTCTGCACCCTCGAGAACCTCGGACACGATATCCATATTGCTAAAATCATAATTTTGTGCGGTGGCCATCTTGGATTTGAAAAATGATCACCAAATCGTTCTCTGCACCCTCGAGAATCTAGGCCACGATATCCATATTGCTGAAATCATAATTTTGTGCGGCGGCCATCTTGGATTTGAAAAATGAACACAAAATCGTTCTCAGCACCCTCGAGAACCTCTGATACGATACCCATAATGTAGTTATCATACTTTTGAGCCACGGCCATCTTGGGTTTGAAAAATGATCACAAAATCGTTCTCTGCCATCTCGAGAACCTCGGATACGATACCCATAATGTAGTTATCATAATTTTGAGCGGCGGCCATCTTGGATTTCAAAAATGATCAAAAAAACGTTCTGTGCACTCTTGAGAACCTCGGATACGATACCCATAATGTTGTTATCATAATTTTGAACGGCGGCCATCTTCAATATGAAAAATGATCACAAAATCGTTCTGTGCACCCATGAGGAACTCGGACATGATTTCCATATTGCTGAAATCATAATTGTTTGCGGCAGTTGTCTTGGATTTCAAAAATGATCACAGAATTGTTCTCTGCACCCTCGAGAACCTCGGATACGATATCCATATTGCTGAAATCACAATTTTGTGCGGCGGCCATCTTGGATATCAAATATGATCACAAAATCGTTCTGTGCACCCATGAGAAACTCGGACATGATTTCCATATTGCTGAAATCATAATTGTTTGCGGCAGCCGTCTTTGATTTCAAAAATGATCACAGAATTGTTCTCTGCACCCTCGAGAACCTCGGACACGATATCCATATTGCTGAAATCACAATTTTGTGCGGCGGCCATCTTGGATATCAAATATGATCACAAAATCGTTCTCTGCACCCTCGAGAACCTCGGACACGATATCCATATTGCTGAAATCATAATTTTGTGCGGCGGCCATCTTGGATATCAAATATGATCACAAAATTTTTCTCTGCACACTTGAGAACCTCGGACACGATATCCATAATTTTGTCATCATAATTTCGTGCGGCAGTCAGCTTGGGTTTGAAAAATGTTCACCAAATCGTTCTCTGCACCCTCGAGAACCTCGGGTACGATATCTTTAATGTTGTCATCATAATTTTGTGCGGCGGCCATCTTGGTTTCTAAAAATGATCACAAAATCGTTCTATGCACCCTCGAGAACCTCGGATACGATACACATAATGTTGTTATCATAATTTTGTGCGGTGGCCAACTTAGTTTTCAAAAATGATCCCAAAATCGATCTCTGCACACTCGAGAACCTCGGACACGATATCCATATTGCTCATAACATAATTGTGCGTGGCAGCGATCTTGGATTTCAAAAATGATCACAGAATTGTTCTCTGCACCCTCGAGAACCTCGGAAACGATATCCATATTGCTGAATTCATAATTTTGTGCGGCGGCCATCTAGGATATCAAATATGATCACAAAATCGTTCTCTGCACGCATGAGAACCTCGGACACGATTTCCATATTGCTGAAATCATAATTGTTTGCGGCAGCCCTCTAGGATTTTAAAAATGATCACAGAATTGTTCTCTACATCCTCGAGAATCTCGGACAAGATATCCATATTGCTCAAATCATAATTTTGTGCGGCGGCCATCTTTGTTTTGAAAAATGATCACCAAATCTTTCTCTACGCCCTTGAGAACCTCGGATACGATACCCATAATGTTATAATCACAAATTTGTGCGGTGGCCAACTTATTTTTCTAATTATCCCAAAATTGTTCTCTGCACCCTCGAGAACCTCGGCCACGATATCCTTATTGCTGAAATCACAATTTTGTGCGGCGGCCATCTTGGATATCAAATATGATCACAAAATCGTTCTGTGCACCCATGAGAAACTCGGACATGATTTCCATATTGCTGAAATCATAATTGTTTGCGGCAGCCGTCTTGGATTTCAAAAATGATCACAGAATTGTTCTCTGCACCCTCGAGAACCTCGGACACGATATTCATATTGCTGAAATCATAATTTTGTGCGGCGGCCATCTTGGATATCAAATATGATCACAAAATCGTTCTCTGCACCCTTGGAACCTCGGACACGATATCCATATTGCTGAAATCATAATTTTTGCGGCGGCCTCTTGGATTTCAAATATGATCACAAAATCGTTCTCTGCACCCTCGAGAACATCGAATACGATACTCATAATGTTGTCATGAAAATTTTGCGCGGCGGCCATATTGGATTTCAAATATGATCACAAAGTCGTTCTCTGCACCCTCGAGAACCTCGGATACGATACCCATAATGTTGTTATCACAATTTTGTGCGGTGGCCAACTTAGTTTACAAAAATGATACCAAAATCGTTCTCTGCACCCTCGAGAACCTCGGACACGATATCCATATTGCTGAAAACATAATTGTGTGTCGCAGTCATCTTGGATTTCAAAAGTGATCACAGAATTTTTCTCTGCACCCTCGAGAACCTCGGACACGATATCCAAATTGCTAAAAACATTATTGTGTGTGGCAGCCATCTTGAATTTCAAAAATGATCACAGAATTGTTCTCTGCACCCTCGAGAACCTCGGACACGATATCCATATTGCTGAAATTATTATTGTTTGCGGCAGTTCTCTTGGATTTCAAAAATGATCACAGAATTGTTCTCTGCACCCTCGAGAACCTTGGACACGATATCCATATTGCTAAAATCATAATTTTGTGCGGTGGCCATCTTGGATTTGAAAAATGATCACCAAATCGTTCTCTGCACCCCCGAGAACCTCGGACACGATATACATATTGCTGAAAACATAATTGTGTGTGGCAGCGATCTTGGATTTCACAAATGATCACAGAATTGTTCTCTGCACCCTCGAGAACCTTGGACACGATATCCATATTGCTGAAAGCATAACTTTGTGCGGCGGCCATCTTGGATATCAAATATGATCACAAAATCGTTCTCTGCACCCATGAGAACCTCGGATACGATACCCATAATGTAGTTATCATAATTTTGAGCGGCGGCCATCTTGGATTTCAAAAATGATCAAAAAAACGTTCTGTGCACTCTTGAGAACCTCGGATACGATACCCATAATGTTGTTATCATAATTTTGTGCGGTGGCCAACTAAGTTTTCAAAAATGATCCCAAAATCGTTCTTTGCACCCTCGAGAACCTCGGACACGATATCCATATTGCTGAAAACATAATTGTGTGTGGCAGCGATCTTGGATTTCAAAAATGATCACAGAATTGTTCTCTGCACCCTCGAGAACCTCGGACATGATATCCATATTGCTGAAATCATAATTTTGTGCGGTGGCCATCTTGGATATCAAATATGATCACAGAATTGTTCTCTGCACCCTCGAGAACCTCGGACACGATATCCATATTGCTGAAAACATAATTGTGTGTGGCAGCCATCTTGGATTTCAAAAATGATCACATAATTGATCTCTGCACCCTCAACAACCTCGAACACGATATCCATATTGCTGAAATCATAATTTTGTGCGGCGGACATCTTGGATATCAAATATGATCACAAAATTTTTCTCTGCACCCTTGAGAACCTCGGACATGATATCCATAATGTTGTCATCATAATTTCGTGCGGCGGTCAGCTTGGGTTTGAAAAATGTTCACCAAATCGTTCTCTGCACCCTCGAGAACCTCGGGTACGATATCTTTAATGTTGTCATCATAATTTTGTGCGGCGGCCATCTTGGATTCTAAAAATGATCACAAAATCGTTCTATGTACCCTCGAGAACCTCGGATACGATACACATAATGTTGTTATCATAATTTTGTGCGGTGGCCAACTTAGTTTTCAAAAATGATCCCAAAATCGATCTCTGCACCCTCGAGAACCTCGGACACGATATACATATTGCTGAAAACATAATTGTGTGTGGCAGCGATCTTGGATTTCACAAATGATCACAGAATTGTTCTCTGCACCCTCGAGAACCTTGGACACGATATCCATATTGCTGAAAGCATAACTTTGTGCGGCGGCCATCTTGGATATCAAATATGATCACAAAATCGTTCTCTGCACCCATGAGAACCTCGGACACGATTTCCATATTGCTGAAATCATAATTGTTTGCGCCAGCCGTCTTGGATTTTAAAAATGATCACAGAATTGGTCTCTGCACCCTCGAGAACCTCGGACACGATATCCATATTGCTGAAATCATAATTTTGTGCGGCGGCCATCTTGGATATCAAATATGATCACAAAATCGTTCTCTGCACCCTTGAGAACCTCGGACACGATATCCATATTGCTGAAATCATAATTTTGTGCGGCGGCCATCTTGGGTTTCAAATATGATCACAAAATCGTTCTCTGCACCCTCGAGAACATCGAATACGATACCTATAATGTTGTCAAGATAATTTTGCGCGGCGGCCATATTGGATTTCAAAAATGATCACAGAATTGTTCTCTACACCCTCGAGAATCTCGGACACGATATCCATATTGCTAAAATCATAATTTTGTGCGGCGGCCATCTTGGATTTGAAAAATGATCACCAAATCTTTCTCTACGCCCATGAGAACCTCGGATACGATACCCATAATGTTATAATCACAAATTTGTGCGGTGGCCAACTTATTTTTCTAATTATCCCAAAATCGTTCTCTGCACCCTCGAGAACCTCGGACACGATATCCTTATTGCTGAAATCATAATTTTGTGCGGCGGCCATCTTGGATATCAAATATGATCATAAAATCGTTCTCTGCACCCATGAGAAACTCGGACACGATTTCCATATTGCTGAAATCATAATTGTTTGCGGCAGCCCTCTTGGTATTCAAAAATTATCACAGAATTGTTCTCTGCACCCTCGAGAACCTCGGACACGATATCCATATTGCTGAAATCATAATTTTGTGCGGCAGCCATCTTGGATTTGAAAAATGATCACAAAATCTTTCTTTACACCCTCGAAAACCTCGGGTACGATATCCATATTGCTGAACTCATAATTTAAAGCGGCGGCCGTCTTGGATTTCAAATATGATCACAAAGTCGTTCTCTGCACCCTCGAGAACCTCGGATACGATACCCATAATGTTGTTATCACAATTTTGTGCGGTGGCCATCTTAGTTTACAAAAATGATACCAAAATCGTTCTCTGCACCCTCGAGAACCTCGGACACGATATCCATATTGCTGAAAACATAATTGTGTGTGGCAGTCATCTTGGATTTCAAAAGTGATCACAGAATTGTTCTCTGCACCCTCGAGAACCTCGGACACGATATCCAAATTGCTAAAAACATTATTGTGTGTGGCAGCCATCTTGGATTTCAAAAATGATCACAGAATTGTTCTCTGCACCCTCGAGAACCTCGGACACGATATCCATATTGCTAAAATCATAATTTTGTGCGGTGGCCATCTTGGATTTGAAAAATGATCACCAAATCGTTCTCTGCACCCTCGAGAATCTAGGCCAAGATATCCATATTGCTGAAATCATAATTTTGTGCGGCGGCCATCTTGGATTTGAAAAATGAACACAAAATCGTTCTCAGCACCCTCGAGAACCTCTGATACGATACCCATAATGTAGTTATCATACTTTTGAGCCACGGCCATCTTGGATTTGAAAAATGATCACAAAAACGTTCTCTGCCATCTCGAGAACCTCGGATACGATACCCATAATGTTGTTATCATAATTTTGAGCGGCGGCCATCTTCGATTTGAAAAATGATCACAAAATCGTTCTGTGCACCCATGAGAAACTCGGACATGATTTCCATATTGCTGAAATCATAATTGTTTGCGGCAGCCGTCTTGGATTTCAAAAATGATCACAGAATTGTTCTCTGCACCCTCGAGAACCTCGGACACGATATCCATATTGCTGAAATCACAATTTTGTGCGGCGGCCATCTTGGATATCAAATATGATCACAAAATCGTTCTGTGCACCCATGAGAAACTCGGACATGATTTCCATATTGCCGAAATCATAATTGTTTGCGGCAGCCGTCTTTGATTTCAAAAATGATCACAGAATTGTTCTCTGCACCCTCGAGAACCTCGGACACGATATCCATATTGCTGAAATCACAATTTTGTGCGGCGGCCATCTTGGATATCAAAAATGATCACAAAATCGTTCTGTGCACCCTCGAGAACCTCGGACACGATATCCATATTGCTGAAATCATAATTTTGTGCGGTGGCCAACTTAGTTTTCAAAAATGATCCCAAAATCGATCTCTGCACACTCGAGAACCTCGGACACGATATCCATATTGCTCATTACATATATGTGCGTGGCAGCGATCTTGGATTTCAAAAATGATCACAGAGTTGTTCTCTGCACCCTCGAGAACCTCGGACACGATATCCATATTGCTCTTTCTTGTGCGGCGGCCACCTTGGGTATCAAATATGATCACAAAATCGTTCTCTGCACCCATGAGAAACTCGGACACGATTTTCATATTGCTGAAATCATAATTGTTTGCGGCGGCCATCTTGGATTTGAAAAATGATCACAAAATCTTTCTCTACACCCTCGAGAACCTCGGATACGATACCCATAATGTTGTTATCACAATTTTGTGCGGTGGCCAACTTAGTTTACAAAAATGATACCAAAATCGTTCTCTGCACCCTCGAGAACCTCGGACACGATATCCATATTGCTGAAAACATAATTGTGTGTGGCAGTCATCTTGGATTTCAAAAGTGATCACAGAATTGTTCTCTGCACCCTCGAGAACCTCGGACACGATATCCAAATTGCTAAAAACATTATTGTGTGTGGCAGCCATCTTGGATTTCAAAAATGATCACAGAATTGTTCTCTGCACCCTCGAGAACCTCGGACACGATATCCATAATGTTGTCATCATAATTTCGTGCGGCGGTCAGCTTGGGTTTGAAAAATGTTCACCAAATCGTTCTCTGCACCCTCGAGAACCTCGGGTACGATATCTTTAATATTGTCATCATAATTTTGTGCGGCGGCCATCTTGGTTTCTAAAAATGATCACAAAATCGTTCTATGCACCCTCGAGAACCTCGGATACGATACACATAATGTTGTTATCATAATTTTGTGCGGTGGCCAACTTAGTTTTCAAAAATGATCCCAAAATCGATCTCTGCACACTCGAGAACCTCGGACACGATATCCATATTGCTCATTACATATATGTGCGTGGCAGCGATCTTGGATTTCAAAAATGATCACAGAGTTGTTCTCTGCACCCTCGAGAACCTCGGACACGATATCCATATTGCTGAATTCATAATTTTGTGCGGCGGCCATCTAGGATATCAAATATGATCACAAAATCGTTCTCTGCACCCATGAGAACCTCGGACACGATTTCCATATTGCTGAAATCATAATTGTTTGCGGCAGCCCTCTAGGACTTTAAAAATGATCACAGAATTGTTCTCTACATCCTCGAGAATCTCGGACAAGATATCCATATTGCTCAAATCATAATTTTGTGCGGCGGCCATCATTGATTTGAAAAATGATCACCAAATCTTTCTCTACGCCCTCGAGAACCTCGGATACGATACCCATAATGTTATAATCACAAATTTGTGCGGTGGCCAACTTATTTTTCTAATTATCCCAAAATCGTTCTCTGCACCCTCGAGAACCTCGGCCACGATATCCTTATTGCTGTCATCATAATTTTGTGCGGTGGCCATCTTGGATTCTAAAAATAATCACAAAATCGTTCTATGCACCCTCTAGAACCTCGGATACGATACACATAATGATGTTATCATAATTTTGTGCGGTGGCCAACTTAGTTTTCAAAAATGATCCCAAAATCGATCTCTGCACCCTCGAGAACCTCGGACTAAATATCCATATTGCTGAAAACATAATTGTGTGTGGCAGCGATGTTTGATTTCAAAAATGATCACAGAATTGTTCTCTGCACCCTCGAGAACCTCGGACACGATACCCATATTGCTGAAAGCATAATTTTGTGCGGCGGCCACCTTGGGTATCAAATATGATCACAAAATCGTTCTCTGCACCCATGAGAAACTCGGACACGATTTTCATATTGCTGAAATCATAATTGTTTGCGGCGGCCATCTTGGATTTGAAAAATGATCACAAAATCTTTCTCTACACCCTCGAGAACCTCGGATACGATACCCATATTGCTGAAAACATAATTGTGTGTGGCAGTCATCTTGGATTTCAAAAGTGATCACAGAATTGTTCTCTGCACCCTCGAGAACCTCGGACACGATATCCAAATTGCTAAAAACATTATTGTGTGTGGCAGCCATCTTGGATTTCAAAAATGATCACAGAATTGTTCTCTGCACCCTCGAGAACCTCGGACACGATATCCATATTGCTAAAATCATAATTTTGTGCGGTGGCCATCTTGGATTTGAAAAATGATCACCAAATCGTTCTCTGCACCCTCGAGAATCTAGGCCACGATATCCATATTGCTGAAATCATAATTTTGTGCGGCGGCCATCTTGGATTTGAAAAATGAACACAAAATCGTTCTCAGCACCCTCGAGAACCTCTGATACGATACCCATAATGTTATAATCACAAATTTGTGCGTCGGCCAACTTATATTTCTAATTATCCCAAAATCGTTCTCTGCACCCTTCAAAACCTCGGACACGATATCCATATAGCTGAAATCATAATTTTGTGCGGCAGCCATCTTGGATTTCAAATATGATCACAAAATCGTTATCTGCACCCTCGAGAACATCGAATACGATACCCATAATGTTGTCATGATAATTCTGCGCGGCGGCCATATTGGATTTCAAAAATGATCACAAAATCGTTCTCTGCACCCTTGAGAACCTCGGACACGATATACATATTGCTGAAATCATAATTTTGTGCGGCGGCCATCTTGGATTTGAAAAATGATCACCAAATCTTTCTCTACACCCTCGAGAACCTCGGATACGATACCCATAATGTTATAATCACAAATTTGTGCGGTGGCCAACTTATATTTCTAATTATCCCAAAATCGTTCTCTGCACCCTTCAAAACCTCGGACACGATATCCATATTGCTGAAATCATAATTTTGTGCGGCAGCCATCTTGGATTTCAAATATGATCACAAAATCGTTATATGCACCCTCGAGAACATCGAATACGATACCCATAATGTTGTCATGATAATTTTGCGCGGCGGCCATATTGGATTTCAAAAATGATCACAAAATCGTTCTCTGCACCCTTGAGAACCTCGGACACGATATACATATTGCTGAAATCATACTTTTGTGCGGGGGCCATCTTGGATTTCAAATATGATCACAGAATTGTTCTCTGCACCCTCGAGAACCTCGGTCACGATATCCATATTGCTGAAAACATAATTGTGTGTGGCAGCCATCTTGCATTTCAAAAATGATCACAGAATTGTTCTCTGCACCCTCGAGAACCTCGGACACGATAACCATATTGCTGAAATTATTATTGTTTGCGGCAGTTCTCTTGGATTTCAAAAATGATTACAGAATTGTTCTCTGCACCCTCGAGAACATCGGACACGATATCCATATTGCTAAAATCATAATTTTGTGCGGTGGCCATCTTGGATTTGAAAAATGATCACCAAATCGTTCTCTGCACCCTCGAGAATCTAGGCCACGATATCCATATTGCTCATAACATAATTGTGTGTGGCAGTCATCTTGGATTTCAAAAGTGATCACAGAATTGTTCTCTGCACCCTCGAGAACCTCGGACACGATATCCAAATTGCTAAAAACATTATTGTGTGTGGCAGCCATCTTGCATTTCAAAAATGATCACAGAATTGTTCTCTGCACCCTCGAGAACCTCGGACACGATAACCATATTGCTGAAATTATTATTGTTTGCGGCAGTTCTCTTGGATTTCAAAAATGATTACAGAATTGTTCTCTGCACACTCGAGAACCTCGGACACGATATCCATATTGCTAAAATCATAATTTTGTGCGGTGGCCATCTTGGATTTGAAAAATGATCACCAAATCGTTCTCTGCACCCTCGAGAATCTAGGCCACGATATCCATATTGCTGAAATCATAATTTTGTGCGGCGGCCATCTTGGATTTGAAAAATGAACACAAAATCGTTCTCAGCACCCTCGAGAACCTCTGATACGATTCCCATAATGTAGTTATCATACTTTTGAGCCACGGCCATCTTGGGTTTGAAAAATGTTCACCAAATCGTTCTCTGCACCCTCGAGAACCTCGGGTACGATATCTTTAATGTTGTCATCATAATTTTGTGCGGCGGCCATCTTGGTTTCTAAAAATGATCACAAAATCGTTCTATGCACCCTCGAGAACCTCGGATACGATACACATAATGTTGTTATCATAATTTTGTGCGGTGGCCAACTTAGTTTTCAAAAATGATCCCAAAATCGATCTCTGCACACTCGAGAACCTCGGACACGATATCCATATTGCTCATAACATAATTGTGCGTGGCAGCGATCTTGGATTTCAAAAATGATCACAGAATTGTTCTCTGCACCCTCGAGAACCTCGGAAACGATATCCATATTGCTGAATTCATAATTTTGTGCGGCGGCCATCTAGGATATCAAATATGATCACAAAATCGTTCTCTGCACCCATGAGAACCTCGGACACGATTTCCATATTGCTGAAATCATAATTGTTTGCGGCAGCCCTCTAGGATTTTAAAAATGATCACAGAATTGTTCTCTACATCCTCGAGAAACTCGGACAAGATATCCATATTGCTCAAATCATAATTTTGTGCGGCGGCCATCTTTGTTTTGAAAAATGATCACCAAATCTTTCTCTACGCCCTCGAGAACCTCGGATACGATACCCATAATGTTATAATCACAAATTTGTGCGGTGGTCAACTTATTTTTCTAATTATCCCAAAATCGTTCTCTGCACCCTCGAGAACCTCGGCCACGATATCCTTATTGCTGAAATCACAATTTTGTGCAGCGGCCATCATGGATATCAAATATGATCACAAAATCGTTCTGTGCACCCATGAGAAACTCGGACATGATTTCCATATTGCTGAAATCATAATTGTTTGCGGCAGCCGTCTTGGATTTCAAAAATGATCACAGAATTGTTCTCTGCACCCTCGAGAACCTCGGACACGATATCCTTATTGCTGAAATCACAATTTTGTGCGGCGGCCATCTTGGATATCAAATATGATCACAAAATCGTTCTGTGCACCCATGAGAAACTCGGACATGATTTCCATATTGCTGAAATCATAATTGTTTGCGGCAGCCGTCTTGGATTTCAAAAATGATCACAGAATTGTTCTCTGCACCCTCGAGAACCTCGGACACGATGTTCATATTGCTGAAATCATAATTTTGTGCGGCGGCCATCTTGGATATCAAATATGATCACAAAATCGTTCTCTGCACCCTTGGAACCTCGGACACGATATCCATATTGCTGAAATCATAATTTTTGCGGCGGCCTCTTGGATTTCAAATATGATCACAAAATCGTTCTCTGCACTCTCGAGAACATCGAATACGATACTCATAATGTTGTCATGAAAATTTTTCGCGGCGGCCATATTGGATTTCAAATATGATCACAAAGTCGTTCTCTGCACCCTCGAGAACCTCGGATACGATACCCATAATGTTGTTATCACAATTTTGTGCGGTGGCCAACTTAGTTTACAAAAATGATACCAAAATCGTTCTCTGCACCCTCGAGAACCTCGGACACGATATCCATATTGCTGAAAACATAATTGTGTGTCGCAGTCATCTTGGATTTCAAAAGTGATCACAGAATTTTTCTCTGCACCCTCGAGAACCTCGGACACGATATCCAAATTGCTAAAAACATTATTGTGTGTGGCAGCCATCTTGAATTTCAAAAATGATCACAGAATTGTTCTCTGCACCCTCGAGAACCTCGGACACGATATCCATATTGCTGAAATTATTATTGTTTGCGGCAGTTCTCTTGGATTTCAAAAATGATCACAGAATTGTTCTCTGCACCCTCGAGAACCTTGGACACGATATCCATATTGCTAAAATCATAATTTTGTGCGGTGGCCATCTTGGATTTGAAAAATGATCACCAAATCGTTCTCTGCACCCCCGAGAACCTCGGACACGATATACATATTGCTGAAAACATAATTGTGTGTGGCAGCGATCTTGGATTTCACAAATGATCACAGAATTGTTCTCTGCACCCTCGAGAACCTTGGACACGATATCCATATTGCTGAAAGCATAACTTTGTGCGGCGGCCATCTTGGATATCAAATATGATCACAAAATCGTTCTCTGCACCCATGAGAACCTCGGATACGATACCCATAATGTAGTTATCATAATTTTGAGCGGCGGCCATCTTGGATTTCAAAAATGATCAAAAAAACGTTCTGTGCACTCTTGAGAACCTCGGATACGATACCCATAATGTTGTTATCATAATTTTGTGCGGTGGCCAACTAAGTTTTCAAAAATGATCCCAAAATCGTTCTTTGCACCCTCGAGAACCTCGGACACGATATCCATATTGCTGAAAACATAATTGTGTGTGGCAGCGATCTTGGATTTCAAAAATGATCACAGAATTGTTCTCTGCACCCTCGAGAACCTCGGACATGATATCCATATTGCTGAAATCATAATTTTGTGCGGTGGCCATCTTGGATATCAAATATGATCACAGAATTGTTCTCTGCACCCTCGAGAACCTCGGACACGATATCCATATTGCTGAAAACATAATTGTGTGTGGCAGCCATCTTGGATTTCAAAAATGATCACATAATTGATCTCTGCACCCTCAACAACCTCGAACACGATATCCATATTGCTGAAATCATAATTTTGTGCGGCGGACATCTTGGATATCAAATATGATCACAAAATTTTTCTCTGCACCCTTGAGAACCTCGGACATGATATCCATAATGTTGTCATCATAATTTCGTGCGGCGGTCAGCTTGGGTTTGAAAAATATTCACCAAATCGTTCTCTGCACCCTCGAGAACCTCGGGTACGATATCTTTAATGTTGTCATCATAATTTTGTGCGGCGGCCATCTTGGATTCTAAAAATGATCACAAAATCGTTCTATGTACCCTCGAGAACCTCGGATACGATACACATAATGTTGTTATCATAATTTTGTGCGGTGGCCAACTTAGTTTTCAAAAATGATCCCAAAATCGATCTCTGCACACTCGAGAACCTCGGACACGATATCCATATTGCTCATAACATAATTGTGTGTGGCAGCGATCTTGGATTTCAAAATTGATCACAGAATTGTTCTCTGCACCCTCGAGAACCTTGGACACGATATCCATATTGCTGAAAGCATAACTTTGTGCGGCGGCCATCTTGGATATCAAATATGATCACAAAATCGTTCTCTGCACCCATGAGAACCTCGGACACGATTTCCATATTGCTGAAATCATAATTGTTTGCGGCAGCCGTCTTGGATTTTAAAAATGATCACAGAATTGGTCTCTGCACCCTCGAGAACCTCGGACACGATATCCATATTGCTGAAATCATAATTTTGTGCGGCGGCCATCTTGGATTTAAAATATGATCACAAAATCGTTCTCTGCACCCTTGAGAACCTCGGACACGATATCCATATTGCTGAAATCATAATTTTGTGCGGCGGCCATCTTGGGTTTCAAATATGATCACAAAATCGTTCTCTGCACCCTCGAGAACATCGAATACGATACCTATAATGTTGTCAAGATAATTTTGCGCGGCGGCCATATTGGATTTCAAAAATGATCACAGAATTGTTCTCTACACCCTCGAGAATCTCGGACAAGATATCCATATTGCTAAAATCATAATTTTGTGCGGCGGCCATCTTGGATTTGAAAAATGATCACCAAATCTTTCTCTACGCCCATGAGAACCTCGGATACGATACCCATAATGTTATAATCACAAATTTGTGCGGTGGCCAACTTATTTTTCTAATTATCCCAAAATCGTTCTCTGCACCCTCGAGAACCTCGGACACGATATCCTTATTGCTGAAATCATAATTTTGTGCGGCGGCCATCTTGGATATCAAATATGATCATAAAATCGTTCTCTGCACCCATGAGAAACTCGGACACGATTTCCATGTTGCTGAAATCATAATTGTTTGCGGCAGCCCTCTTGGAATTCAAAAATTATCACAGAATTGTTCTCTGCACCCTCGAGAACCTCGGACACGATATCCATATTGCTGAAATCATAATTTTGTGCGGCGGCCATCTTGGATTTGAAAAATGATCACAAAATCTTTCTTTACACCCTCGAAAACCTCGGGTACGATATCCATATTGCTGAACTCATAATTTAAAGCGGCGGCCGTCTTGGATTTCAAATATGATCACAAAGTCGTTCTCTGCACCCTTGAGAACCTCGGATACGATACCCATAATGTTGTTATCACAATTTTGTGCGGTGGCCATCTTAGTTTACAAAAATGATACCAAAATCGTTCTCTGCACCCTCGAGAACCTCGGACACGATATCCATATTGCTGAAAACATAATTGTGTGTGGCAGTCATCTTGGATTTCAAAAGTGATCACAGAATTGTTCTCTGCACCCTCGAGAACCTCGGACACGATATCCAAATTGCTAAAAACATTATTGTGTGTGGCAGCCATCTTGGATTTCAAAAATGATCACAGAATTGTTCTCTGCACCCTCGAGAACCTCGGACACGATATCCATATTGCTGAAATTATTATTGTTTGCGGCAGTTCTCTTGGATTTCAAAAATGATCACAGAATTGTTCTCTGCACCCTCGAGAACCTCGGACACGATATCCATATTGCTAAAATCATAATTTTGTGCGGTGGCCATCTTGGATTTGAAAAATGATCACCAAATCGTTCTCTGCACCCTCGAGAATCTAGGCCAAGATATCCATATTGCTGAACTCATAATTTAAAGCGGCGGCCGTCTTGGATTTCAAATATGATCACAAAGTCGTTCTCTGCACCCTCGAGAACCTCGGATACGATACCCATAATGTTGTTATCACAATTTTGTGCGGTGGCCATCTTAGTTTACAAAAATGATACCAAAATCGTTCTCTGCACCCTCGAGAACCTCGGACACGATATCCATATTGCTGAAAACATAATTGTGTGTGGCAGTCATCTTGGATTTCAAAAGTGATCACAGAATTGTTCTCTGCACCCTCGAGAACCTCGGACACGATATCCAAATTGCTAAAAACATTATTGTGTGTGGCAGCCATCTTGGATTTCAAAAATGATCACAGAATTGTTCTCTGCACCCTCGAGAACCTCGGACACGATATCCATATTGCTGAAATTATTATTGTTTGCGGCAGTTCTCTTGGATTTCAAAAATGATCACAGAATTGTTCTCTGCACCCTCGAGAACCTCGGACACGATATCCATATTGCTAAAATCATAATTTTGTGCGGTGGCCATCTTGGATTTGAAAAATGATCACCAAATCGTTCTCTGCACCCTCGAGAATCTAGGCCAAGATATCCATATTGCTGAAATCATAATTTTGTGCGGCGGCCATCTTGGATTTGAAAAATGAACACAAAATCGTTCTCAGCACCCTCGAGAATCTCTGATACGATACCCATAATGTAGTTATCATACTTTTGAGCCACGGCCATCTTGGATTTGAAAAATGATCACAAAATCGTTCTCTGCCATCTCGAGAACCTCGGATACGATACCCATAATGTTGTTATCATAATTTTGAGCGGCGGCCATCATCGATTTGCAAAATGATCACAAAATCGTTCTGTGCACCCATGAGAAACTCGGACATGATTTCCATATTGCTGAAATCATAATTGTTTGCGGCAGCCGTCTTGGATTTCAAAAATGATCACAGAATTGTTCTCTGCACCCTCGAGAACCTCGGACACGATATCCATATTGCTGAAATCACAATTTTGTGCGGCGGCCATCTTGGATATCAAATATGATCACAAAATCGTTCTGTGCACCCATGAGAAACTCGGACATGATTTCCATATTGCCGAAATCATAATTGTTTGCGGCAGCCGTCTTTGATTTCAAAAATGATCACAAAATTGTTCTCTGCACCCTCGAGAACCTCGGACACGATATCCATATTGCTGAAATCACAATTTTGTGCGGCGGCCATCTTGGATATCAAAAATGATCACAAAATCGTTCTGTGCACCCTTGAGAACCTCGGACACGATATCCATAATGTTGTCATCATAATTTCGTGCGGCGGTCAGCTTGGGTTTGAAAAATGTTCACCAAATCGTTCTCTGCACCCTCGAGAACATCGAATACGATACCCATAATGTTGTCATGATAATTTTGCGCGGCGGCCATATTGGATTTCAAAAATGATCACAAAATCGTTCTCTGCACCCTTGAGAACCTCGGACACGATATACATATTGCTGAAATCATAATTTTGTGCGGCGGCCATCTTGGATTTGAAAAATGATCACCAAATCTTTCTCTACACCCTCGAGAACCTCGGATACGATACCCATAATGTTATAATCACAAATTTGTGCGGTGGCCAACTTATATTTCTAATTATCCCAAAATCGTTCTCTGCACCCTTCAAAACCTCGGACACGATATCCATATTGCTGAAATCAAAATTTTGTGCGGCAGCCATCTTGGATTTCAAATATGATCACAAAATCGTTATATGCACCCTCGAGAACATCGAATACGATACCCATAATGTTGTCATGATAATTTTGCGCGGCGGCCATATTGGATTTCAAAAATGATCACAAAATCGTTCTCTGCACCCTTGAGAACCTCGGACACGATATACATATTGCTGAAATCATACTTTTGTGCGGGGGCCATCTTGGATTTCAAATATGATCACAGAATTGTTCTCTGCACCCTCGAGAACCTCGGTCACGATATCCATATTGCTGAAAACATAATTGTGTGTGGCAGCCATCTTGCATTTCAAAAATGATCTCAGAATTGTTCTCTGCACCCTCGAGAACCTCGAACATGATATACATATTGCTAAAATCATAATTTTGTGCGGCGGCCATCTTGGATATCAAATATGATCACAAAATCGTTCTCTGCACCCATGAGAAACTCGGACACGATTTTCATATTGCTGAAATCATAATTGTTTGCGGCAGCCCTCTTGGATTTCAAAAATGATCACAGAATTGTTCTCTGCACCCTCGAGAACCTCGGACACGATATCCATATTGCTGAAATCATAATTATGTGTGGCAGCCATCTTGGATTTCAAAAATGATCACAGAATTGTTCTCTGCACCCTCGAGAACCTCGAACACGATATCCATATTGCTAAAATCATAATTTTGTGCGGCGGCCATCTTGGATATCAAATATGATCACAAAATCGTTCTCTGCACCCTTGAGAACCTCGGACACGATATCCATAATGTTGTCATCATAATTTTGTGCGGCGGTCATCTTGGGTTTGAAAAATGTTCACCAAATCGTTCTCTGCACCCTCGAGAACCACGGGTACGATATCTATAATGTTGTCATCATAATTTTGTGTGGCGGCCATCTTGGATTCTAAAAATGATCACAAAATCGTTCTATGCACCCTCGAGAACCTCGGATACGATACACATAATGTTGTTATCATAATTTTGTGCGGTGGCCAACTTAGTTTTCAAAAATGATCCCAAAATCGATCTCTGCACCCTCGAGAACCTCGGACACGATATACATATTGCTGAAAACATAATTGTGTGTGGCAGCGATCTTGGATTTCACAAATGATCACAGAATTGTTCTCTGCACCCTCGAGAACCTTGGACACGATATCCATATTGCTGAAAGCATAACTTTGTGCGGCGGCCATCTTGGATATCAAATATGATCACAAAATCGTTCTCTGCACCCATGAGAAACTCGGACACGATTTCCATATTGCTGAAATCATAATTGTTTGCGGCAGCCCTATTGGATTTCAAAAATTATCACAGAATTGTTCTCTGCACCCTCGAGAACCTCGGACACGATATCCATATTGCTGAAATCATAATTTTGTGCGGCGGCCATCTTGGATTTGAAAAATGATCACAAAGTCGTTCTCTGCACCCTCGAGAACCTCGGACACGATATCCATATTGCTGAAAACATAATTGTGTGTGGCAGTCATCTTGGATTTCAAAAGTGATCACAGAATTGTTCTCTGCACCCTCGAGAACCTCGGACACGATATCCAAATTGCTAAAAACATTATTGTGTGTGGCAGCCATCTTGGATTTCAAAAATGATCACAGAATTGTTCTCTGCACCCTCGAAAACCTCGGACACGATATCCATATTGCTGAAATTATTATTGTTTGCGGCAGTTCTCTTGGATTTCAAAAATGATCACAGAATTGTTCTCTGCACCCTCGAGAACCTCGGACACGATATCCATATTGCTGAAAGCATAACTTTGTGCGGCGGCCATCTTGGATATCAAATATGATCACAAAATCGTTCTCTGCACCCATGAGAACCTCGGATACGATACCCATAATGTAGTTATCATAATTTTGAGCGGCGGCCATCTTGGATTTCAAAAATGATCAAAAAAACGTTCTGTGCACTCTTGAGAACCTCGGATACGATACCCATAATGTTGTTATCATAATTTTGTGCGGTGGCCAACTAAGTTTTCAAAAATGATCCCAAAATCTTTCTCTGCACCCTCGAGAACCACGGACACGATATCCATATTGCTGAAATCATAAATTTGTGCGGCGGCCATCTTGGATATCAAATATGATCACAGAATTGTTCTCTGCACTCTCGAGAACCTCGGACACGATATCCATATTGCTGAAAACATAATTGTGTGTGGCAGCCATCTTGGATTTCAAAAATGATCACATAATTTATCTCTGCACCCTCAACAACCTCGAACACGATATCCATATTGCTGAAATCATAATTTTGTGCGGCGGCCATCTTGGATATCAAATATGATCACTAAATTTTTCTCTGCACCCTTGAGAACCTCGGACATGATATCCATAATGTTGTCATCATAATTTCGTGCGGCGGTCAGCTTGGGTTTGAAAAATGTTCACCAAATCGTTCTCTGCACCATCGAGAACCTCGGGTACGATATCTTTAATGTTGTCATCATAATTTTGTGCGGCGGCCATCTTGGATTCTAAAAATGATCACAAAATCGTTCTTTGCACCCTCGAGAACCTCGGATACGAAACACATAATGTTGTTATCATAATTTTGTGCGGTGGCCAACTTAGTTTTCAAAAATGATCCCAAAATCGATCTCTGCACACTCGAGAACCTCGGACACGATATCCATATTGCTCATAACATAATTGTGTATGGCAGCGATCTTGGATTTCAAAAATGATCACAGAATTGTTCTCTGCACCCTCGAGAACCTTGGACACGATATCCATATTGCTGAAAGCATAACTTTGTGCGGCGGCCATCTTGGATATCAAATATGATCACAAAATCGTTCTCTGCACCCATGAGAACCTCGGACACGATTTCCATATTGCTGAAATCATAATTGTTTGCGGCATTCCTCTTGGATTTTAAAAATGATCACAGAATTGGTCTCTGCACCCTCGAGAACCTCGGACACGATATCCATATTGCTGAAAACATAATTTTGTGCGGCGGCCATCTTGGATATCAAATATGATCACAAAATCGTTCTCTGCACCCTTGAGAACCTCGGACACGATATCCATATTGCTGAAATCATAATTTTGTGCGGCGGCCATCTTGGGTTTCAAATATGATCACAAAATCGTTCTCTGCACCCTCGAGAACATCGAATACGATACCTATAATGTTGTCAAGATAATTTTGCGTGGCGGCCATATTGGATTTCAAAAATGATCACAGAATTATTCTCTACACCCTCGAGAATCTCGGACAAGATATCCATATTGCTAAAATCATAATTTTGTGCGGCGGCCATCTTGGATTTGAAAAATGATCACCAAATCTTTCTCTACGCCCACGAGAACCTCGGATACGATACCCATAATGTTATAATCACAAATTTGTGCGGTGGCCAACTTATTTTTCTAATTATCCCAAAATCGTTCTCTGCACCCTCGAGTACCTCGGACACGATATCCATATTGCTGAAATCATATTTTTGTGCGGCGGCCATCTTGGATATCAAATATGATCATAAAATCGTTCTCTGCACCCATGAGAAACTCGGACACGATTTCCATATTGCTGAAATCATAATTGTTTGCGGCAGCCCTCTTGGAATTCAAAAATTATCACAGAATTGTTCTCTGCACCCTCGAGAACCTCGGACACGATATCCATATTGCTGAAATCATAATTTTGTGCGGCGGCCATCTTGGATTTGAAAAATGATCACAAAATCTTTCTCTACACCCTCGAAAACCTCGGGTACGACATCCATATTGCTGAAATCATAATTTAAAGCGGCGGCCATCTTGGATTTCAAATATGATCACAAAAACGTTCTCTGCACCCTCGAAAACCTCGGACACGATATCCATATTGCTGAAATTATTATTGTTTGCGGCAGTTCTCTTGGATTTCAAAAATGATCACAGAATTGTTCTCTGCACCCTCGAGAACCTCGGACACGATATCCATATTGCTAAAATCATAATTTTGTGCGGTGGCCATCTTGGATTTGAAAAATGATCACCAAATCGTTCTCTGCACCCTCGAGAACCTCGGACACGATATACATATTGCTGAAAACATAATTGTGTGTGGCAGCGATCTTGGATTTCACAAATGATCACAGAATTGTTCTCTGCACCCTCAAGAACCTTGGACACGATATCCATATTGCTGAAAGCATAACTTTGTGCGGCGGCCATCTTGGATATCAAATATGATCACAAAATCGTTCTCTGCACCCATGAGAACCTCGGATACGATACCCATAATGTAGTTATCATAATTTTGAGCGGCGGCCATCTTGGATTTCAAAAATGATCAAAAAAACGTTCTGTGCACTCTTGAGAACCTCGGATACGATACCCATAATGTTGTTATCATAATTTTGTGCGGTGGCCAACTAAGTTTTCAAAAATGATCCCAAAATCTTTCTCTGCACCCTCGAGAACCACGGACACGATATCCATATTGCTGAAATCATAAATTTGTGCGGCGGCCATCTTGGATATCAAATATGATCACAGAATTGTTCTCTGCACCCTCGAGAACCTCGGACACGATATCCATATTGCTGAAAACATAATTGTGTGTGGCAGCCATCTTGGATTTCAAAAATGATCACATAATTTATCTCTGCACCCTCAACAACCTCGAACACGATATCCATATTGCTGAAATCATAATTTTGTGCGGCGGCCATCTTGGATATCAAATATGATCACTAAATTTTTCTCTGCACCCTTGAGAACCTCGGACATGATATCCATAATGTTGTCATCATAATTTCGTGCGGCGGTCAGCTTGGGTTTGAAAAATGTTCACCAAATCGTTCTCTGCACCCTCGAGAACCTCGGGTACGATATCTTTAATGTTGTCATCATAATTTTGTGCGGCGGCCATCTTGGATTCTAAAAATGATCACAAAATCGTTCTTTGCACCCTCGAGAACCTCGGATACGAAACACATAATGTTGTTATCATAATTTTGTGCGGTGGCCAACTTAGTTTTCAAAAATGATCCCAAAATCGATCTCTGCACACTCGAGAACCTCGGACACGATATCCATATTGCTCATAACATAATTGTGTATGGCAGCGATCTTGGATTTCAAAAATGATCACAGAATTGTTCTCTGCACCCTCGAGAACCTTGGACACGATATCCATATTGCTGAAAGCATAACTTTGTGCGGCGGCCATCTTGGATATCAAATATGATCACAAAATCGTTCTCTGCACCCATGAGAACCTCGGACACGATTTCCATATTGCTGAAATCATAATTGTTTGCGGCAGCCCTCTTGGATTTTAAAAATGATCACAGAATTGGTCTCTGCACCCTCGAGAACCTCGGACACGATATCCATATTGCTGAAAACATAATTTTGTGCGGCGGCCATCTTGGATATCAAATATGATCACAAAATCGTTCTCTGCACCCTTGAGAACCTCGGACACGATATCCATATTGCTGAAATCATAATTTTGTGCGGCGGCCATCTTGGGTTTCAAATATGATCACAAAATCGTTCTCTGCACCCTCGAGAACATCGAATACGATACCTATAATGTTGTCAAGATAATTTTGCGCGGCGGCCATATTGGATTTCAAAAATGATCACAGAATTATTCTCTACACCCTCGAGAATCTCGGACAAGATATCCATATTGCTAAAATCATAATTTTGTGCGGCGGCCATCTTGGATTTGAAAAATGATCACCAAATCTTTCTCTACGCCCACGAGAACCTCGGATACGATACCCATATTGTTATAATCACAAATTTGTGCGGTGGCCAACTTATTTTTCTAATTATCCCAAAATCGTTCTCTGCACCCTCGAGTACCTCGGACACGATATCCATATTGCTGAAATCATATTTTTGTGCGGCGGCCATCTTGGATATCAAATATGATCATAAAATCGTTCTCTGCACCCATGAGAAACTCGGACACGATTTCCATATTGCTGAAATCATAATTGTTTGCGGCAGCCCTCTTGGAATTCAAAAATTATCACAGAATTGTTCTCTGCACCCTCGAGAACCTCGGACACGATATCCATATTGCTGAAATCATAATTTTGTGCGGCGGCCATCTTGGATTTGAAAAATGATCACAAAATCTTTCTCTACACCCTCGAAAACCTCGGGTACGACATCCATATTGCTGAAATCATAATTTAAAGCGGCGGCCATCTTGGATTTCAAATATGATCACAAAAACGTTCTCTGCACCCTCGAGAACCTCGGATACGATACCCATAATGTTGTTATCACAATTTTGTGCGGTGGCCAACTTAGTTTACAAAAATGATACCAAAATCGTTCTCTGCACCCTCGAGAACCTCGGACACGATATCCATATTGCTAAAAACATTATTGTGTGTGGCAGCCATCTTGCATTTAAAAAATGATCACAGAATTGTTCTCTGCACCCTCGAGAACCTCGGACACGATAACCATATTGCTGAAATTATTATTGTTTGCGGCAGTTCTCTTGGATTTCAAAAATGATTACAGAATTGTTCTCTGCACCCTCGAGAACCTCGGACACGATAACCATATTGCTGAAATTATTATTGTTTGCGGCAGTTCTCTTGGATTTCAAAAATGATTACAGAATTGTTCTCTGCACCCTCGAGAACATCGGACACGATATCCATATTGCTAAAATCATAATTTTGTGCGGTGGCCATCTTGGATTTGAAAAATGATCACCAAATCGTTCTCTGCACCCTCGAGAATCTAGGCCACGATATCCATATTGCTCATAACATAATTGTGTGTGGCAGTCATCTTGGATTTCAAAAGTGATCACAGAATTGTTCTCTGCACCCTCGAGAACCTCGGACACGATATCCAAATTGCTAAAAACATTATTGTGTGTGGCAGCCATCTTGCATTTCAAAAATGATCACAGAATTGTTCTCTGCACCCTCGAGAACCTCGGACACGATAACCATATTGCTGAAATTATTATTGTTTGCGGCAGTTCTCTTGGATTTCAAAAATGATTACAGAATTGTTCTCTGCACCCTCGAGAACCTCGGACACGATATCCATATTGCTAAAATCATAATTTTGTGCGGTGGCCATCTTGGATTTGGAAAATGATCACCAAATCGTTCTCTGCACCCTCGAGAATCTAGGCCACGATATCCATATTGCTGAAATCATAATTTTGTGCGGCAACCATCTTGGATTTGAAAAATGAACACAAAATCGTTCTCAGCACCCTCGAGAACCTCTGATACGATACAAATAATGTAGTTATCATACTTTTGAGCCACGGCCATCTTGGATTTGAAAAATGATCACAAAATCGTTCTCTGCCATCTCGAGAACCTCGGATACGATAATCATAATGTAGTTATCATAATTTTGAGCGGCGGCCATCTTGGATTTCAAAAATGATCAAAAAAACGTTCTGTGCACTCTTGAGAACCTCGGATACGATATCCATATTGCTGAAATCACAATTTTGTGCGGCGGCCATCTTGGATATCAAATATGATCACAAAATCGTTCTGTGCACCCATGAGGAACTCGGACATGATTTCCATATTGCTGAAATCATAATTGTTTTCGGCAGCCGTCTTGGATTTCAAAAATGATCACAGAATTGTTCTCTGCACCCTCGAGAACCTCGGATACGATATCCATATTGCTGAAATCACAATTTTGTGCGGCGGCCATCTTGGATATCAAATATGATCACAAAATCGTTCTGTGCACCCATGAGAAACTCGGACATGATTTCCATATTGCTGAAATCATAATTGTTTGCGGCAGCCGTCTTTGATTTCAAAAATGATCACAGAATTGTTCTCTGCACCCTCGAGAACCTCGGACACGATATCCATATTGCTGAAATCACAATTTTGTGCGGCGGCCATCTTTGATATCAAATATGATCACAAAATCGTTCTCTGCACCCTCGAGAACCTCGGACACGATATCCATATTGCTGAAATCATAATTTTGTGCGGCGGCCATCTTGGATATCAAATATGATCACAAAATTTTTCTCTGCACCCTTGAGAACCTCGGACACGATATCCACAATGTTGTCATCATAATTTCGTGCGGCAGTCAGCTTGGGTTTGAAAAATGTTCACCAAATCGTTCTCTGCACCCTCGAGAACCTCGGGTACGATATCTTTAATGTTGTCATCATAATTTTGTGCGGCGGCCATCTTGGTTTCTAAAAATGATCACAAAATCGTTCTATGCACACTCGAGAACCTCGGATACGATACACATAATGTTGTTATCATAATTTTGTGCGGTGGCCAACTTAGTTTTCAAAAATGATCCCAAAATCGATCTCTGCACACTCGAGAACCTCGGACACGATATCCATATTGCTCATAACATAATTGTGCGTGGCAGCGATCTTGGATTTCAAAAATGATCACAGAATTGTTCTCTGCACCCTCGAGAACCTCGGACACGATATCCATATTGCTGAATTCATAATTTTGTGCGGCGGCCATCTAGGATATCAAATATGATCACAAAATCGTTCTCTGCACCCATGAGAACCTCGGACACGATTTCCATATTGCTGAAATCATAATTGTTTGCGGCAGCCCTCTAGGATTTTAAAAATGATCACAGAATTGTTCTCTACATCCTCGAGAATCTCGGACAAGATATCCATATTGCTAAAATCATAATTTTGTGCGGCGGCCATCTTTGATTTGAAAAATGATCACCAAATCGTTCTCTACGCCCTCGAGAACCTCGGATACGATACCCATAATGATATAATCACAAATTTGTGCGGTGGCCAACTTATTTTTCTAATTATCCCAAAATCGTTCTCTGCACCCTCGAGAACCTCGGCCACGATATCCTTATTGCTGAAATCACAATTTTGTGCGGCGGCCATCATGGATATCAAATATGATCACAAAATCGTTCTGTGCACCCATGAGAAACTCGGACATGATTTCCATATTGCTGAAATCATAATTGTTTGCGGCAGCCGTCTTGGATTTCAAAAATGATCACAGAATTGTTCTCTGCACCCTCGAGAACCTCGGACACGATATCCTTATTGCTGAAATCACAATTTTGTGCGGCGGCCATCTTGGATATCAAATATGATCACAAAATCGTTCTCTGCACCCTCGAGAACATCGAATACGATACCTATAATGTTGTCAAGATAATTTTGCGCGGCGGCCATATTGGATTTCAAAAATGATCACAGAATTGTTCTCTACACCCTCGAGAATCTCGGACAAGATATCCATATTGCTAAAATCATAATTTTGTGCGGCGGCCATCTTGGATTTGAAAAATGATCACCAAATCTTTCTCTACGCCCACGAGAACCTCGGATACGATACCCATAATGTTATAATCACAAATTTGTGCGGTGGCCAACTTATTTTTCTAATTATCCCAAAATCGTTCTCTGCACCCTCGAGAACCTCGGACACGATATCCTTATTGCTGAAATCATAATTTTGTGCGGCGGCCATCTTGGATATCAAATATGATCATAAAATCGTTCTCTGCACCCATGAGAAACTCGGACACGATTTCCATGTTGCTGAAATCATAATTGTTTGCGGCAGCCCTCTTGGAATTCAAAAATTATCACAGAATTGTTCTCTGCACCCTCGAGAACCTCGGACACGATATCCATATTGCTGAAATCATAATTTTGTGCGGCGGCCATCTTGGATTTGAAAAATGATCACAAAATCTTTCTCTACACCCTCGAAAACCTCGGGTACGACATCCATATTGCTGAAATCATAATTTAAAGCGGCGGCCATCTTGGATTTCAAATATGATCACAAAGTCGTTCTCTGCACCCTCGAGAACCTCGGATACGATACCAATAATGTTGTTATCACAATTTTGTGCGGTGGCCAACTTAGTTTACAAAAATGATACCAAAATCGTTCTCTGCACCCTCGAGAACCTCGGACACGATATCCATATTGCTAAAAACATTATTGTGTGTGGCAGCCATCTTGCATTTCAAAAATGATCACAGAATTGTTCTCTGCACCCTCGAGAACCTCGGACACGATAACCATATTGCTGAAATTATTATTGTATGCGGCAGTTCTCTTGGATTTCAAAAATGATTACAGAATTGTTCTCTGCACCCTCGAGAACATCGGACACGATATCCATATTGCTAAAATCATAATTTTGTGCGGTGGCCATCTTGGATTTGAAAAATGATCACCAAATCGTTCTCTGCACCCTCGAGAATCTAGGCCACGATATCCATATTGCTCATAACATAATTGTGTGTGGCAGTCATCTTGGATTTCAAAAGTGATCACAGAATTGTTCTCTGCACCCTCGAGAACCTCGGACACGATATCCAAATTGCTAAAAACATTATTGTGTGTGGCAGCCATCTTGCATTTCAAAAATGATCACAGAATTGTTCTCTGCACCCTCGAGAACCTCGGACACGATAACCATATTGCTGAAATTATTATTGTTTGCGGCAGTTCTCTTGGATTTCAAAAATGATTACAGAATTGTTCTCTGCACCCTCGAGAACCTCGGACACGATATCCATATTGCTAAAATCATAATTTTGTGCGGTGGCCATCTTGGATTTGAAAAATGATCACCAAATCGTTCTCTGCACCCTCGAGAATCTAGGCCACGATATCCATATTGCTGAAATCATAATTTTGTGCGGCGGCCATCTTGGATTTGAAAAATGAACACAAAATCGTTCTCAGCACCCTCGAGAACCTCTGATACGATACCCATAATGTAGTTATCATACTTTTGAGCCACGGCCATCTTGGGTTTGAAAAATGATCACAAAATCGTTCTCTGCCATCTCGAGAACCTCGGATACGATACCCATAATGTAGTTATCATAATTTTGAGCGGCGGCCATCTTGGATTTCAAAAATGATCAAAAAAACGTTCTGTGCACTCTTGAGAACCTCGGATACGATACCCATAATGTTGTTATCATAATTTTGAGCGGCGGCCATCTTCAATATGAAAAATGATCACAAAATCGTTCTGTGCACCCATGAGAAACTCGGACATGATTTCCATATTGCTGAAATCATAATTGTTTGCGGCAGCCGTCTTGGATTTCAAAAATGATCACAGAATTGTTCTCTGCACCCTCGAGAACCTCGGACACGATATCCATATTGCTGAAATCACAATTTTGTGCGGCGGCCATCTTGGATATCAAATATGATCACAAAATCGTTCTCTGCACCCTCGAGAACCTCGGACACGATATCCATATTGCTGAAATCATAATTTTGTGCGGCGGCCATCTTGGCTATCAAATATGATCACAAAATTTTTCTCTGCACCCTTGAGAACCTCGGACACGATATCCATAATGTTGTCATCATAATTTCGTGCGGCAGTCAGCTTGGGTTTGAAAAATGTTCACCAAATCGTTCTCTGCACCCTCGAGAACCTCGGGTACGATATCTTTAATGTTGTCATCATAATTTTGTGCGGCGGCCATCTTGGTTTCTAAAAATGATCACAAAATCGTTCTATGCACCCTCGAGAACCTCGGATACGATACACATTATGTTGTTATCATAATTTTGTGCGGTGGCCAACTTAGTTTTCAAAAATGATCCCAAAATCGATCTCTGCACACTCGAGAACCTCGGACACGATATCCATATTGCTCATAACATAATTGTGCGTGGCAGCGATCTTGGATTTCAAAAATGATCACAGAATTGTTCTCTGCACCCTCGAGAACCTCGGACACGATATCCATATTGCTGAATTCATAATTTTGTGCGGCGGCCATCTAGGATATCAAATATGATCACAAAATCGTTCTCTGCACCCATGAGAACCTCGGACACGATTTCCATATTGCTGAAATCATAATTGTTTGCGGCAGCCCTCTAGGATTTTAAAAATGATCACAGAATTGTTCTCTACATCCTCGAGAATCTCGGACAAGATATCCATATTGCTAAAATCATAATTTTGTGCGGCGGCCATCTTTGATTTGAAAAATGATCACCAAATCTTTCTCTACGCCCTCGAGAACCTCGGATACGATACCCATAATGTTATAATCACAAATTTGTGCGGTGGCCAACTTATTTTTCTAATTATCCCAAAATCGTTCTCTGCACCCTCGAGAACCTCGGCCACGATATCCTTATTGCTGAAATCACAATTTTGTGCGGCGGCCATCATGGATATCAAATATGATCACAAAATCGTTCTGTGCACCCATGAGAAACTCGGACATGATTTCCATATTGCTGAAATCATAATTGTTTGCGGCAGCCGTCTTGGATTTCAAAAATGATCACAGAATTGTTCTCTGCACCCTCGAGAACCTCGGACACGATATCCTTATTGCTGAAATCACAATTTTGTGCGGCGGCCATCTTGGATATCAAATATGATCACAAAATCGTTCTGTGCACCCATGAGAAACTCGGACATGATTTCCATATTGCTGAAATCATAATTGTTTGCGGCAGCCGTCTTGGATTTCAAAAATGATCACAGAATTGTTCTCTGCACCCTCGAGAACCTCGGACACGATATCCATATTGCTGAAATCATAATTTTGTGCGGCGGCCATCTTGGATATCAAATATGATCACAAAATCGTTCTCTGCAGCCTTGAGAACCTCGGACACGATATCCATATTGCTGAAATCATAATTTTTGCGGCGGCTTCTTGGATTTCAAATATGATCACAAAATCGTTCTCTGCACCCTCGAGAATATCGAATATGATACTCATAATGTTGTCATGAAAATTTTGCGCGGCGGCCATATTGGATTTCAAATATGATCACAAAGTCGTTCTCTGCACCCTCGAGAACCTCGGATACGATACCCATAATGTTGTTATCACAATTTTGTGCGGTGGCCAACTTAGTTTACAAAAATGATACCAAAATCGTTCTCTGCACCCTCGAGAACCTCGGACACGATATCCATATTGCTGAAAACATAATTGTGTGTGGCAGTCATCTTGGATTTCAAAAGTGATCTCAGAATTTTTCTCTGCACCCACGAGAACCTCGGACACGATATCCAAATTGCTAAAAACATTATTGTGTGTGGCAGCCATCTTGAATTTCAAAAATGATCACAGAATTGTTCTCTGCACCCTCGAGAACCTCGGACACGATATCCATATTGCTGAAATTATTATTGTTTGCGGCAGTTCTCTTGGATTTCAAAAATGATCACAGAATTGTTCTCTGCACCCTCGAGAACCTTGGACACGATATCCATATTGCTAAAATCATAATTTTGTGCTGTGGCCATCTTGGATTTGAAAAATGATCACCAAATCGTTCTCTGCACCCCCGAGAACCTCGGACACGATATACATATTGCTGAAAACATAATTGTGTGTGGCAGCGATCTTGGATTTCACAAATGATCACAGAATTGTTCTCTGAACCCTCGAGAACCTTGGACACGATATCCATATTGCTGAAAGCATAACTTTGTGCGGCGGCCATCTTGGATATCAAATATGATCACAAAATCGTTCTCTGCACCCATGAGAACCTCGGATACGATACCCATAATGTAGTTATCATAATTTTGAGCGGCGGCCATCTTGGATTTCAAAAATGATCAAAAAAACGTTCTGTGCACTCTTGAGAACCTCGGATACGATACCCATAATGTTGTTATCATAATTTTGTGCGGTGGCCAACTAAGTTTTCAAAAATGATCCCAAAATCGTTCTCTGCACCCTCGAGAACCTCGGACACGATAACCATATTGCTGAAATTATTATTGTTTGCGGCAGTTCTCTTGGATTTCAAAAATGATTACAGAATTGTTCTCTGCACCCTCGAGAACCTCGGACACGATATCCATATTGCTAAAATCATAATTTTGTGCGGTGGCCATCTTGGATTTGAAAAATGATCACCAAATCGTTCTCTGCACCCTCGAGAATCTAGGCCACGATATCCATATTGCTCATAACATAATTGTGTGTGGCAGTCATCTTGGATTTCAAAAGTGATCACAGAATTGTTCTCTGCACCCTCGAGAACCTCGGACACGATATCCAAATTGCTAAAAACATTATTGTGTGTGGCAGCCATCTTGCATTTCAAAAATGATCACAGAATTGTTCTCTGCACCCTCGAGAACCTCGGACACGATAACCATATTGCTGAAATTATTATTGTTTGCGGCAGTTCTCTTGGATTTCAAAAATGATTACAGAATTGTTCTCTGCACCCTCGAGAACCTCGGACACGATATCCATATTGCTAAAATCATAATTTTGTGCGGTGGCCATCTTGGATTTGGAAAATGATCACCAAATCGTTCTCTGCACCCTCGAGAATCTAGGCCACGATATCCATATTGCTGAAATCATAATTTTGTGCGGCAACCATCTTGGATTTGAAAAATGAACACAAAATCGTTCTCAGCACCCTCGAGAACCTCTGATACGATACAAATAATGTAGTTATCATACTTTTGAGCCACGGCCATCTTGGATTTGAAAAATGATCACAAAATCGTTCTCTGCCATCTCGAGAACCTCGGATACGATAATCATAATGTAGTTATCATAATTTTGAGCGGCGGCCATCTTGGATTTCAAAAATGATCAAAAAAACGTTCTGTGCACTCTTGAGAACCTCGGATACGATATCCATATTGCTGAAATCACAATTTTGTGCGGCGGCCATCTTGGATATCAAATATGATCACAAAATCGTTCTGTGCACCCATGAGGAACTCGGACATGATTTCCATATTGCTGAAATCATAATTGTTTTCGGCAGCCGTCTTGGATTTCAAAAATGATCACAGAATTGTTCTCTGCACCCTCGAGAACCTCGGATACGATATCCATATTGCTGAAATCACAATTTTGTGCGGCGGCCATCTTGGATATCAAATATGATCACAAAATCGTTCTGTGCACCCATGAGAAACTCGGACATGATTTCCATATTGCTGAAATCATAATTGTTTGCGGCAGCCGTCTTTGATTTCAAAAATGATCACAGAATTGTTCTCTGCACCCTCGAGAACCTCGGACACGATATCCATATTGCTGAAATCACAATTTTGTGCGGCGGTTATCTTGGATATCAAATATGATCACAAAATCGTTCTCTGCACCCTCGAGAACCTCGGACACGATATCCATATTGCTGAAATCATAATTTTGTGCGGCGGCCATCTTGGATATCAAATATGATCACAAAATTTTTCTCTGCACCCTTGAGAACCTCGGACACGATATCCACAATGTTGTCATCATAATTTCGTGCGGCAGTCAGCTTGGGTTTGAAAAATGTTCACCAAATCGTTCTCTGCACCCTCGAGAACCTCGGGTACGATATCTTTAATGTTGTCATCATAATTTTGTGCGGCGGCCATCTTGGTTTCTAAAAATGATCACAAAATCGTTCTATGCACACTCGAGAACCTCGGATACGATACACATAATGTTGTTATCATAATTTTGTGCGGTGGCCAACTTAGTTTTCAAAAATGATCCCAAAATCGATCTCTGCACACTCGAGAACCTCGGACACGATATCCATATTGCTCATAACATAATTGTGCGTGGCAGCGATCTTGGATTTCAAAAATGATCACAGAATTGTTCTCTGCACCCTCGAGAACCTCGGACACGATATCCATATTGCTGAATTCATAATTTTGTGCGGCGGCCATCTAGGATATCAAATATGATCACAAAATCGTTCTCTGCACCCATGAGAACCTCGGACACGATTTCCATATTGCTGAAATCATAATTGTTTGCGGCAGCCCTCTAGGATTTTAAAAATGATCACAGAATTGTTCTCTACATCCTCGAGAATCTCGGACAAGATATCCATATTGCTAAAATCATAATTTTGTGCGGCGGCCATCTTTGATTTGAAAAATGATCACCAAATCTTTCTCTACGCCCTCGAGAACCTCGGATACGATACCCATAATGATATAATCACAAATTTGTGCGGTGGCCAACTTATTTTTCTAATTATCCCAAAATCGTTCTCTGCACCCTCGAGAACCTCGGCCACGATATCCTTATTGCTGAAATCACAATTTTGTGCGGCGGCCATCATGGATATCAAATATGATCACAAAATCGTTCTGTGCACCCATGAGAAACTCGGACATGATTTCCATATTGCTGAAATCATAATTGTTTGCGGCAGCCGTCTTGGATTTCAAAAATGATCACAGAATTGTTCTCTGCACCCTCGAGAACCTCGGACACGATATCCTTATTGCTGAAATCACAATTTTGTGCGGCGGCCATCTTGGATATCAAATATGATCACAAAATCGTTCTGTGCACCCATGAGAAACTCGGACATGATTTCCATATTGCTGAAATCATAATTGTTTGCGGCAGCCGTCTTGGATTTCAAAAATGATCACAGAATTGTTCTCTGCACCCTCGAGAACCTCGGACACGATATCCATATTGCTGAAATCATAATTTTGTGCGGCGGCCATCTTGGATATCAAATATGATCACAAAATCGTTCTCTGCAGCCTTGAGAACCTCGGACACGATATCCATATTGCTGAAATCATAATTTTTGCGGCGGCTTCTTGGATTTCAAATATGATCACAAAATCGTTCTCTGCACCCTCGAGAATATCGAATACGATACTCATAATGTTGTCATGAAAATTTTGCGCGGCGGCCATATTGGATTTCAAATATGATCACAAAGTCGTTCTCTGCACCCTCGAGAACCTCGGATACGATACCCATAATGTTGTTATCACAATTTTGTGCGGTGGCCAACTTAGTTTACAAAAATGATACCAAAATCGTTCTCTGCACCCTCGAGAACCTCGGACACGATATCCATATTGCTGAAAACATAATTGTGTGTGGCAGTCATCTTGGATTTCAAAAGTGATCTCAGAATTTTTCTCTGCACCCACGAGAACCTCGGACACGATATCCAAATTGCTAAAAACATTATTGTGTGTGGCAGCCATCTTGAATTTCAAAAATGATCACAGAATTGTTCTCTGCACCCTCGAGAACCTCGGACACGATATCCATATTGCTGAAATTATTATTGTTTGCGGCAGTTCTCTTGGATTTCAAAAATGATCACAGAATTGTTCTCTGCACCCTCGAGAACCTTGGACACGATATCCATATTGCTAAAATCATAATTTTGTGCTGTGGCCATCTTGGATTTGAAAAATGATCACCAAATCGTCTCTGCACCCCCGAGAACCTCGGACACGATATACATATTGCTGAAAACATAATTGTGTGTGGCAGCGATCTTGGATTTCACAAATGATCACAGAATTGTTCTCTGAACCCTCGAGAACCTTGGACACGATATCCATATTGCTGAAAGCATAACTTTGTGCGGCGGCCATCTTGGATATCAAATATGATCACAAAATCGTTCTCTGCACCCATGAGAACCTCGGATACGATACCCATAATGTAGTTATCATAATTTTGAGCGGCGGCCATCTTGGATTTCAAAAATGATCAAAAAAACGTTCTGTGCACTCTTGAGAACCTCGGATACGATACCCATAATGTTGTTATCATAATTTTGTGCGGTGGCCAACTAAGTTTTCAAAAATGATCCCAAAATCGTTCTCTGCACCCTCGAGAACCTCGGACACGATATCCATATTGCTGAAAACATAATTGTGTGTGGCAGCGATCTTGGATTTCAAAAATGATCACAGAATTGTTCTCTGCACCCTCGAGAACCTCGGACATGATATCCATATTGCTGAAATCATAATTTTGTGCGGCGGCCATCTTGGATATCAAATATGATCACAGTATTGTTCTCTGCACCCATGAGAACCTCGGACACGATTTCCATATTGCTGAAATCATAATTGTTTGCGGCAGCCCTCTAGGATTTTAAAAATGATCACAGAATTGTTCTCTACATCCTCGAGAATCTCGGACAAGATATCCATATTGCTAAAATCATAATTTTGTGCGGCGGCCATCTTTGATTTGAAAAATGATCACCAAATCTTTCTCTACGCCCTCGAGAACCTCGGATACGATACCCATAATGATATAATCACAAATTTGTGCGGTGGCCAACTTATTTTTCTAATTATCCCAAAATCGTTCTCTGCACCCTCGAGAACCTCGGCCACGATATCCTTATTGCTGAAATCACAATTTTGTGCGGCGGCCATCATGGATATCAAATATGATCACAAAATCGTTCTGTGCACCCATGAGAAACTCGGACATGATTTCCATATTGCTGAAATCATAATTGTTTGCGGCAGCCGTCTTGGATTTCAAAAATGATCACAGAATTGTTCTCTGCACCCTCGAGAACCTCGGACACGATATCCTTATTGCTGAAATCACAATTTTGTGCGGCGGCCATCTTGGATATCAAATATGATCACAAAATCGTTCTGTGCACCCATGAGAAACTCGGACATGATTTCCATATTGCTGAAATCATAATTGTTTGCGGCAGCCGTCTTGGATTTCAAAAATGATCACAGAATTGTTCTCTGCACCCTCGAGAACCTCGGACACGATATCCATATTGCTGAAATCATAATTTTGTGCGGCGGCCATCTTGGATATCAAATATGATCACAAAATCGTTCTCTGCAGCCTTGAGAACCTCGGACACGATATCCATATTGCTGAAATCATAATTTTTGCGGCGGCTTCTTGGATTTCAAATATGATCACAAAATCGTTCTCTGCACCCTCGAGAATATCGAATACGATACTCATAATGTTGTCATGAAAATTTTGCGCGGCGGCCATATTGGATTTCAAATATGATCACAAAGTCGTTCTCTGCACCCTCGAGAACCTCGGATACGATACCCATAATGTTGTTATCACAATTTTGTGCGGTGGCCAACTTAGTTTACAAAAATGATACCAAAATCGTTCTCTGCACCCTCGAGAACCTCGGACACGATATCCATATTGCTGAAAACATAATTGTGTGTGGCAGTCATCTTGGATTTCAAAAGTGATCTCAGAATTTTTCTCTGCACCCACGAGAACCTCGGACACGATATCCAAATTGCTAAAAACATTATTGTGTGTGGCAGCCATCTTGAATTTCAAAAATGATCACAGAATTGTTCTCTGCACCCTCGAGAACCTCGGACACGATATCCATATTGCTGAAATTATTATTGTTTGCGGCAGTTCTCTTGGATTTCAAAAATGATCACAGAATTGTTCTCTGCACCCTCGAGAACCTTGGACACGATATCCATATTGCTAAAATCATAATTTTGTGCTGTGGCCATCTTGGATTTGAAAAATGATCACCAAATCGTCTCTGCACCCCCGAGAACCTCGGACACGATATACATATTGCTGAAAACATAATTGTGTGTGGCAGCGATCTTGGATTTCACAAATGATCACAGAATTGTTCTCTGAACCCTCGAGAACCTTGGACACGATATCCATATTGCTGAAAGCATAACTTTGTGCGGCGGCCATCTTGGATATCAAATATGATCACAAAATCGTTCTCTGCACCCATGAGAACCTCGGATACGATACCCATAATGTAGTTATCATAATTTTGAGCGGCGGCCATCTTGGATTTCAAAAATGATCAAAAAAACGTTCTGTGCACTCTTGAGAACCTCGGATACGATACCCATAATGTTGTTATCATAATTTTGTGCGGTGGCCAACTAAGTTTTCAAAAATGATCCCAAAATCGTTCTCTGCACCCTCGAGAACCTCGGACACGATATCCATATTGCTGAAAACATAATTGTGTGTGGCAGCGATCTTGGATTTCAAAAATGATCACAGAATTGTTCTCTGCACCCTCGAGAACCTCGGACATGATATCCATATTGCTGAAATCATAATTTTGTGCGGCGGCCATCTTGGATATCAAATATGATCACAGTATTGTTCTCTGCACCCTCGAGAACATCGGACACGATATCCATATTGCTGAAAACATAATTGTGTGTGGCAGCCATCTTGGATTTCAAAAATGATCACATAATTGATCTCTGCACCCTCAACAACCTCGAACACGATATCCATATTGCTGAAATCATAATTTTGTGCGGCGGACATCTTGGATATCAAATATGATCACAAAATTTTTCTCTGCACCCTTGAGAACCTCGGACATGATATCCATAATGTTGTCATCATAATTTCGTGCGGCGGTCAGCTTGGGTTTGAAAAATGTTCACCAAATCGTTCTCTGCACCCTCGAGAACCTCGGGTACGATATCTTTAATGTTGTCATCATAATTTTGTGCGGCGGCCATCTTGGATTCTAAAAATGATCACAAAATCGTTCTATGTACCCTCGAGAACCTCGGATACGATACACATAATGTTGTTATCATAATTTTGTGCGGTGGCCAACTTAGTTTTCAAAAATGATCCCAAAATCGATCTCTGCACACTCGAGAACCTCGGACACGATATCCATATTGCTCATAACATAATTGTGTGTGGCAGCGATCTTGGATTTCAAAATTGATCACAGAATTGTTCTCTGCACCCTCGAGAACCTTGGACACGATATCCATATTGCTGAAAGCATAACTTTGTGCGGCGGCCATCTTGGATATCAAATATGATCACAAAATCGTTCTCTGCACCCATGAGAACCTCGGACACGATTTCCATATTGCTGAAATCATAATTGTTTGCGGCAGCCGTCTTGGATTTCAAAAATGATCACAGAATTGTTCTCTGCACACTCGAGAACCTCGGACACGATATCCATATTGCTGAAATCACAATTTTGTGCGGCGGCCATCTTGGATATCAAATATGATCACAAAATCGTTCTGTGCACCCTCGAGAACCTCGGACACGATATCCATATTGCTGAAATCATAATTTTGTGCGGCGGCCATCTTGGATATCAAATATGATCACAAAATTTTTCTCTGCACCCTTGAGAACCTCGGACACGATATCCATAATGTTGTCATCATAATTTCGTGCGGCGGTCAGCTTGGGTTTGAAAAATGTTCACCAAATCGTTCTCTGCACCCTCGAGAACCTCGGGTACGATATCTTTAATGTTGTCATCATAATTTTGTGCGGCGGCCATCTTGGTTTCTAAAAATGATCACAAAATCGTTCTATGCACCCTCGAGAACCTCGGATACGATACGCATAATGTTGTTATCATAATTTTGTGCGGTGGCCAACTTAGTTTTCAAAAATGATCCCAAAATCGATCTCTGCACACTCGAGAACCTCGGACACGATATCCATATTGCTCATAACATAATTGTGCGTGGCAGCGATCTTGGATTTCAAAAATGATCACAGAGTTGTTCTCTGCACCCTCGAGAACCTCGGACACGATATCCATATTGCTGAATTCATAATTTTGTGCGGCGGCCATCTAGGATATCAAATATGATCACAAAATCATTCTCTGCACCCATGAGAACCTCGGACACGATTTCCATATTGCTGAAATCATAATTGTTTGCGGCAGCCCTCTAGGATTTTAAAAATGATCACAGAATTGTTCTCTACACCCTCGAGAATCTCGGACAAGATATCCATATTGCTAAAATCATAATTTTGTGCGGCGGCCAACTTTGATTTGAAAAATGATCACCAAATCTTTCTCTACGCCCTCGAGAACCTCGGATACGATACCCATAATTTTATAATCACAAATTTGTGCGGTGGCCAACTTAATTTTCTAATCATCCCAAAATTGTTCTCTGCATCCTCGAGAACCTAGGACACGATATCCTTATTGCTGAAATCACAATTTTGTGCGGCGGCCATCTTGGATATCAAATATGATCACAAAATCGTTCTGTGCACCCATGAGAAACTCGGACATGATTTCCATATTGCTAAAATCATAATTGTTTGCGGCAGCCGTCTTGGATTTCAAAAATGATCACAGAATTCTTCTCTGCACCCTCGAGAACCTCGGACACGATATCCTTATTGCTGAAATCACAATTTTGTGCGGCGGCCATCTTGGATATCAAATATGATCACAAAATCGTTCTGTGCACCCATGAGAAACTCGGACATGATTTCCATATTGCAGAAATCATAATTGTTTGCGGCAGCCGTCTTGGATTTCAAAAATGATCACAGAATTGTTCTCTGCACCCTCGAGAACCTCGGACACGATATCCATATTGCTGAAATCATAATTTTGTGCGGCGGCCATCTTGAATATCAAAAATGATCGCCAAATCGTTCTCTGCACCCCCGAGAACCTCGGACACGATGTACATATTGCTGAAAACATAATTGTGTGTGGCAGCGATCTTGGATTTCACAAATGATCACAGAATTGTTCTCTGTACCCTAGAGAACCTTGGACACGATATCCATATTGCTGAAAGCATAACTTTGTGCGGCGGCCATCTTGGATTTCAAATATGATCACAAAATCGTTCTCTGCACCCATGAGAACCTCGGTTACGATACCCATAATGTTGTTATCATAATTTTGAGCGGCGGCCATCTTCGATTTGAAAAATGATCAAAGAATCGTTCTCTGCCATCTTGAGAACCTCGGACACGATACCCATAATGTAGTTATCATAATTTTGAGCGGCGGCCATCTTGGATTTCAAAAATGATCAAAAAAACGTTCTGTGCACTCTTGAGAACCTCGGATACGATACCCATAATGTTGTTATCATAATTTTGTGCGGTGGCCAACTAAGTTTTCAAAAATGATCCCAAAATCGTTCTCAGCACCCTCGAGAACCTCGGACACGATATCCATATTGCTGAAAACATAATTGTGTGTGGCAGCGATCTTGGATTTCAAAAATGATCACAGAATTGTTCTCTGCTCCCTCGAGAACCTCGGACATGATATCCATATTGCTGAAATCATAATTTTGTGCGGCGGCCATCTTGGATATCAAATATGATCACAGAATTGTTCTCTGCACCCTCGAGAACCTCGGACACGATATCCATATTGCTGAAAACATAATTGTGTGTGGCAGCCATCTTGGATTTCAAAAATGATCACATAATTGATCTCTGCACCCTCAACAACCTCGAACACGATATCCATATTGCTGAAATCATAATTTTGTGCGGCGGCCATCTTGGATATCAAATATGATCACAAAATTTTTCTCTGCACCCTTGAGAACCTCGGACATGATATCCATAATGTTGTCATCATAATTTCGTGCGGCGGTCAGCTTGGGTTTTTAAAAAATGTTCACCAAATCGTTCTCTGCACCCTCGAGAACCTCGGGTACGATATCTTTAATGTTGTCATCATAATTTTGTGCGGCGGCCATCTTGGATTCTAAAAATGATCACAAAATCGTTCTATGCACCCTCGAGAACCTCGGATACGATACACATAATGTTGTTATCATAATTTTGTGCGGTGGCCAACTTAGTTTTCAAAAATGATCCCAAAATCGATCTCTGCACACTCGAGAACCTCGGACACGATATCCATATTGCTCATAACATAATTGTGTGTGGCAGCGATCTTATATTTCAAAAATGATCACAGAATTGTTCTCTGCACCCTCGAGAACCTCGGACACGATATCCATATTGCTGAAAGCATAACTTTGTGCGGCGGCCATCTTGGATATCAAATATGATCACAAAATCGTTCTCTGCACCCATGAGAACCTCGGACTCGATTTCCATATTGCTGAAATCATAATTTTTTGCGGCAGCCCTCTTGGATTTTAAAAATGATCACAGAATTGGTCTCTGCACCCTCGAGAACCTCGGACACGATATCCATATTGCTGAAATCATAATTTTGTGCGGCGGCCATCTTGGGTTTCAAATATGATCACAAAATCGTTCTCTGCACCCTCGAGAACATCGAATACGATACCTATAATGTTGTCAAGATAATTTTGCGCGGCGGCCATATTGGATTTCAAAAATGATCACAGAATTTTTCTCTACACCCTCGAGAATCTCGGACAAGATATCCATATTGCTAAAATCATAATTTTGTGCGGCGGCCATCTTGGATTTGAAAAATGATCACCAAATCTTTCTCTACGCCCACGAGAACCTCGGATACGATACCCATAATGTTATAATCACAAATTTGTGCGGTGGCCAACTTATTTTTCTAATTATCCCAAAATCGTTCTCTGCACCCTCGAGAACCTCGGACACGATATCCATATTGCTGAAATCACAATTTTGTGCGGCGGCCATCTTGGATATCAAATATGATCACAAAATCGTTCTGTGCACCCATGAGAAACTCGGACATGATTTCCATATTGCTGAAATCATAATTGTTTGCGGCAGCCGTCTTGGATTTCAAAAATGATCACAGAATTGTTCTCTGCACCCTCGAGAACCTCGGAAACGATATCCATAATGTTGTCATCATAATTTCGTGCGGCGGTCAGCTTGGGTTTGAAAAATGTTCACCAAATCGTTCTCTGCACCCTCGAGAACCTCGGGTACGATATCTTTAATGTTGTCATCATAATTTTGTGCGGCGGCCATCTTGGTTTCTAAAAATGATCACAAAATCGTTCTATGCACCCTCGAGAACCTCGGATACGATACACATAATGTTGTTATCATAATTTTGTGCGGTGGCCAAATTAGTTTTCAAAAATGATCCCAAAATCGATCTCTGCACACTCGAGAACCTCGGACACGATATCCATATTGCTCATAACATAATTGTGCGTGGCAGCGATCTTGGATTTCAAAAATGATCACAGAATTGTTCTCTGCACCCTCGAGAACCTCGGACACGATATCCATATTGCTGAATTCATAATTTTGTGCGGCGGCCATCTAGGATATCAAATATGATCACAAAATCGTTCTCTGCACCCATGAGAACCTCGGACACGATTTCCATATTGCTGAAATAATAATTGTTTGCGGCAGCCCTCTAGGATTTTTAAAATGATTACAGAATTGTTCTCTACACCCTCGAGAATCTCGGACAAGATATCCATATTGCTAAAATCATAATTTTGTGCGTCGGCCATCTTTGATTTGAAAAATGATCACCAAATCTTTCTCTACGCCCTCGAGAACCTCGGATACGATACCCTTAATTTTATAATCACAAATTTGTATGGTGGCCAACTTATTTTTCTAATTATCCCAAAATCGTTCTCTGCACCCTCGAGAACCTCGGACACGATATCCTTATTGCTGAAATCACAATTTTGTGCGGCGGCCATCTTGGATATCAAATATGATCACAAAATCGTTCTGTGCACCCATGAGAACCTCGGACATGATTTCCATATTGCTGAAATCATAATTGTTTGCGGCAGCCGTCTTGGATTTCAAAAATGATCACAGAATTGTTCTCTGCACCCTCGAGAACCTCGGACACGATATCCTTATTGCTGAAATCACAATTTTGTGCGGCGGCCATCTTGGATATCAAATATGATCACAAAATCGTTCTGTGCACCCATGAGAAACTCGGACATGATTTCCATATTGCTGAAATCATAATTGTTTGCGGCAGCCGTCTTGGATTTCAAAAATGATCACAGAATTGTTCTCTGCACCCTCGAGAACCTCGGACACGATATCCATATTGCTGAAATCATAATTTTGTGCGGCGGCCATCTTGGATTTAAAATATGGACACAAAATCGTTCTCTGCACCCTTGAGAACCTCGGACACGATATCCATATTGCTGAAATCATAATTTTTGCGGCGGCCTCTTGGATTTCAAATATGATCACAAAATCGTTCTCTGCACCCTCGAGAACATCGAAAACGATACTCATAATGTTGTCATGAAAATTTTGCGCGGCGGCCATATTGGCTTTCAAAAATGATCACAGAATTGTTCTCTACACCCACGAGAACCTCGGATAAGATATCCATATTGCTAAATTCATAATTTTGTGCGGCGGCCATCTTGGATTTGAAAAATGATCACCAAATCTTTCTCTACACCCTCGAGAACCTCGGATACGATACCCATAATGTTATAATCACAAATTTGTGCGGTGGCCAACTTATTTTTCTAATTATCCCAAAATCGTTCTCTGCACCCTCGAGATCCTCGGACACGATAGCCATATTGCTGAAATCATAATTTTGTGCGGCGGCCATCTTGGATATCTAATATGATAACAAAATCGTTCTCTGCACCCATGAGAATCTCGGACACGATTTCTATATTGCTGAAATCATAATTGTTTGCGGCAGCCCTCTTGGATTTCAAAAATTATCATAGAATTGTTCTCTGCACCCTCGAGAACCTCGGACACGATATCCATATTGCTGAAATCATAATTTTGTGCGGCCGCCATCTTGGATTTGAAAAATGATAACCAAATCTTTCTCTACACACTCGAAAACCTCGGGTACGATATCCATATTGCTGAAATCATAATTTAAAGCGGCGGCCATCTTGGATTTCAAATATGATCACAAAGTCGTTCTCTGCACCCTCGAGAACCTCGGACACGATATCCATATTGCTGAAAACATAATTGTGTGTGGCAGTCATCTTGGATTTCAAAAATGATCACAGAATTGTTCTCTGTACCCTCGAGAACCTCGGACACGATATCCAAATTGCTAAAAACATAATTGTGTGTGGCAGCCATCTTGTATTTCAAAAATGATCACAGAGTTGTTCTCTGCACCCTCGAGAACCTCGGACACGATATCCATATTGCTGAAATCATAATTTTGTGCGGCGGCCATCTTGGATATCAAATATGATCACAGAATTGTTCTCTACACCCTCAAGAACCTTGGACAAGATATCCATATTGCTAAAATCATAATTTTGTGCGGCGGCCATCTTGGATTTGAAAAATGATCACCAAATCTTTCTCTACACCCTCGAGAACCTCGGACACGATATCCATATTGCTGAAATCACAATTTTGTTCGGCGGCCATCTTGGATATCAAATATGATCACAAAATCGTTCTGTGCACCCATGAGAAACTCGGACATGATTTCCATATTGCTGAAATCATAATTGTTTGCGGCAGCCGTCTTGGATTTCAAAAATGATCACAGAATTGTTCTCTGCACCCTCGAGAACCTCGGAAACGATATCCATAATGTTGTCATCATAATTTCGTGCGGCGGTCAGCTTGGGTTTGAAAAATGTTCACCAAATCGTTCTCTGCACCCTCGAGAACCTCGGGTACGATATCTTTAATGTTGTCATCATAATTTTGTGCGGCGGCCATCTTGGTTTCTAAAAATGATCACAAAATCGTTCTATGCACCCTCGAGAACCTCGGATACGATACACATAATGTTGTTATCATAATTTTGTGCGGTGGCCAAATTAGTTTTCAAAAATGATCCCAAAATCGATCTCTGCACACTCGAGAACCTCGGACACGATATCCATATTGCTCATAACATAATTGTGCGTGGCAGCGATCTTTGATTTGAAAAATGATCACCAAATCTTTCTCTACGCCCTCGAGAACCTCGGATACGATACCCTTAATTTTATAATCACAAATTTGTATGGTGGCCAACTTATTTTTCTAATTATCCCAAAATCGTTCTCTGCACCCTCGAGAACCTCGGACACGATATCCTTATTGCTGAAATCACAATTTTGTGCGGCGGCCATCTTGGATATCAAATATGATCACAAAATCGTTCTGTGCACCCATGAGAACCTCGGACATGATTTCCATATTGCTGAAATCATAATTGTTTGCGGCAGCCGTCTTGGATTTCAAAAATGATCACAGAATTGTTCTCTGCACCCTCGAGAACCTCGGACACGATATCCTTATTGCTGAAATCACAATTTTGTGCGGCGGCCATCTTGGATATCAAATATGATCACAAAATCGTTCTGTGCACCCATGAGAAACTCGGACATGATTTCCATATTGCTGAAATCATAATTGTTTGCGGCAGCCGTCTTGGATTTCAAAAATGATCACAGAATTGTTCTTTGCACCCTCGAGAAACTCAGACACGATATCCATATTGCTGAAATCATAATTTTGTGCGGCGGCCATCTTGGATTTAAAATATGGACACAAAATCGTTCTCTGCACCCTTGAGAACCTCGGACACGATATCCATATTGCTGAAATCATAATTTTTGCGGCGGCCTCTTGGATTTCAAATATGATCACAAAATCGTTCTCTGCACCCTCGAGAACATCGAAAACGATACTCATAATGTTGTCATGAAAATTTTGCGCGGCGGCCATATTGGCTTTCAAAAATGATCACAGAATTGTTCTCTACACCCACGAGAACCTCGGATAAGATATCCATATTGCTAAAATCATAATTTTGTGCGGCGGCCATCTTGGATTTGAAAAATGATCACCAAATCTTTCTCTACACCCTCGAGAACCTCGGATACGATACCCATAATGTTATAATCACAAATTTGTGCGGTGGCCAACTTATTTTTCTAATTATCCCAAAATCGTTCTCTGCACCCTCGAGATCCTCGGACACAATAGCCATATTGCTGAAATCATAATTTTGTGCGGCGGCCATCTTGGATATCTAATATGATAACAAAATCGTTCTCTGCACCCATGAGAATCTCGGACACGATTTCTATATTGCTGAAATCATAATTGTTTGCGGCAGCCCTCTTGGATTTCAAAAATTATCATAGAATTGTTCTCTGCACCCTCGAGAACCTCGGACATGATATCCATATTGCTGAAATCATAATTTTGTGCGGCGGCCATCTTGGATTTGAAAAATGATAACCAAATCTTTCTCTACACCCTCGAAAACCTCGGGTACGATATCCATATTGCTGAAATCATAATTTAAAGCGGCGGCCATCTTGGATTTCAAATATGATCACAAAGTCGTTCTCTGCACCCTCGAGAACCTCGGACACGATATCCATATTGCTGAAAACATAATTGTGTGTGGCAGTCATCTTGGATTTCAAAAATGATCACAGAATTGTTCTCTGTACCCTCGAGAACCTCGGACACGATATCCAAATTGCTAAAAACATAATTGTGTGTGGCAGCCACCTTGTATTTCAAAAATGATCACAGAGTTGTTCTCTGCACCCTCGAGAACCTCGGACACGATATCCATATTGCTGAAATCATAATTTTGTGCGGCGGCCATCTTGGATATCAAATATGATCACAGAATTGTTCTCTACACCCTCAAGAACCTTGGACAAGATATCCATATTGCTAAAATCATAATTTTGTGCGGCGGCCATCTTGGATTTGAAAAATGATCACCAAATCTTTCTCTACACCCTCGAGAACCTCGGATACGATACCCTTAATGTTATAATCACAAATTTGTGCGGTGGCCAACTTATATTTCTAATTATCCCAAAATCGTTCTCTGCACACTTGAGAACCTCGGACACGATATCCATATTGCTGAAATCATAATTTTGTGCTGCGGCCATCTTGGATTTCAAATATGATCACAAAATCGTTCTCTACACCCTCGAGAACATCGAATACGATACCCATAATGTTGTCATGATAATTTTGCACGGCGGCCATATTGGATTTCAAAAATGATCACAAAATCGTTCTCCGCACCCCTGAGAACCTCGGACACGATATCCATAATGTTGTCATCATAATTTTGTGCGGCGGTCATCTAAGGTTTTAAAAATGTTCACCAAATCGTTCTCTGCACACTCGAGAACCTCGGGTACGATATCTTTAATGTTGTCATCATAATTTTGTGCGGCGGCCATCTTGGATTCTTAATTTGATCACAAAATCGTTCTATGCACCCTCGAGAACCTCGGATACGATACACATAATGTTGTTATCATAATTTTGTGCGGTGGCCAACTTAGTTTTCAAAAATGATCCCAAAATCGATCTCTGCATCCTCGAGAACTTCGGATACGATATCAAATTACTGAAAACATAATTGTGTGTGGCAGCGATCTTGGATTTCAAAAATGATCACATAATTGTTCTCTGCACCCTCGAGAACCTCGGACACGATATCCATATTGCTGAAAGCATAATTTTGTGTGGCGGCCATCTTGGATATCAAATATGATCACAAAATCGTTCTCTGCACCGATGAGAACCTCGGACACGATATCCATATTGCTGAAATCATAATAGTTTGCGGCAGCCCTCTTGGATTTCAAAAATGATCACAGAATTGTTCTCTGCACCCTCGAGAAACTCGGACACGATATCCTTATTGCTGAAATCATAATTTTGTGCGGCGGCCATCTTGGATATCAAATATGATCACAAAATCGTTCTCTGCACCCTTGAGAACCTCGGACACGATATCCATATTGCTGAAATCATAATTTTGTGCGGCGGCCATCTTGGGTTTCAAATATGATCACAAATTCGTTCTCTGCACCCTCGAGAACATCTAATACGATACCCATAATGTTGTCATGATAATTTTGCGCGGCGGCCATATTGGATTTCAAAAATGATCACAGAATTATTCTCTACACCCTCGAGAACCTCGGACAAGATATCAATATTGCTAAAATCATAATTTTGTGCGGCGGCCATCTTGGATTTGAAAAATGATCACCAAATCTTTCTCTTCACCCTCGAGAACCTCGGATACGATACCCATAATGTAATAATCACAAATTTGTGCGGTGGCCAACTTATTTTTCTAATTATCCCAAAATCGTTCTCTGCACACTTGAGAACCTCGGACACGATATCCATATTGCTGAAATCATAATTTTGTGCTGCGGCCATCTTGGATTTCAAATATGATCACAAAATCGTTCTCTACACCCTCGAGAACATCGAATACGATACCCATAATGTTGTCATGATAATTTTGCACGGCGGCCATATTGTATTTCAAAAATGATCACAAAATCGTTCTCTGTACCCTCGAGAACATCGAATACGATACCCATAATGTTGTCATGATAATTTTGCGCGGCGGCCATATTGGATTTCAAAAAATGATCACAGAATTGTTCTCTACACCCTCGAGAACCTCGGACAAGATATCAATATTGCTAAAATAATAATTTTGTGCGGCAGCCATCTTGGATTTCAAAAATGATCCCAGAATCATTCTCTGCACCTTCAAGAACCTCGGATACGATACCCATAATGTTATAATCACAAATTTGTGCGGTGGCCAACTTATTTTTCTAATTATCCCAAAATCGTTCTCTGCACCCTCGAGATCCTCGGACACGATAGCCATATTGCTGAAATCATAATTTTCTGCGGCGGCCATCTTTGATATCTAATATGATAACAAAATCTTTCTCTGCACCCATGAGAACCTCGGACACGATTTCTATATTGCTGAAATCATAATTGTTTGCGGCAGCCCTCTAGGATTTTTAAAATGATTACAGAATTGTTCTCTACACCCTCGAGAATCTCGGACAAGATATCCATATTGCTAAAATCATAATTTTGTGCGGCGGCCATCTTGGATTTGAAAAATGATCACCAAATCTTTCTCTACACCCTCGAGAACCTCGGATACGATACCCTTAATGTTATAATCACAAATTTGTGCGGTGGCCAACTTATATTTCTAATTATCCCAAAATCGTTCTCTGCACACTTGAGAACCTCGGACACGATATCCATATTGCTGAAATCATAATTTTGTGCTGCGGCCATCTTGGATTTCAAATATGATCACAAAATCGTTCTCTACACCCTCGAGAACATCGAATACGATACCCATAATGTTGTCATGATAATTTTGCACGGCGGCCATATTGGATTTCAAAAATGATCACAAAATCGTTCACCGCACCCCTGAGAACCTCGGACACGATATCCATAATGTTGTCATCATAATTTTGTGCGGCGGTCATCTTGGGTTTTAAAAATGTTCACCAAATCGTTCTCTGCACACTCGAGAACCTCGGGTACGATATCTTTAATGTTGTCATCATAATTTTGTGCGGCGGCCATCTTGGATTCTTAATTTGATCACAAAATCGTTCTATGCACCCTCGAGAACCTCGGATACGATACACATAATGTTGTTATCATAATTTTGTGCGGTGGCCAACTTAGTTTTCAAAAATGATCCCAAAATCGATCTCTGCATCCTCGAGAACTTCGGATACGATATCAAATTACTGAAAACATAATTGTGTGTGGCAGCGATCTTGGATTTCAAAAATGATCACATAATTGTTCTCTGCACCCTCGAGAACCTCGGACACGATATCCATATTGCTGAAAGCATAATTTTGTGTGGCGGCCATCTTGGATATCAAATATGATCACAAAATCGTTCTCTGCACCCATGAGAACCTCGGACACGATATCCATATTGCTGAAATCATAATAGTTTGCGGCAGCCCTCTTGGATTTCAAAAATGATCACAGAATTGTTCTCTGCACCCTCGAGAACCTCGGACACGATATCCATATTGCTGAAATTATTATTGTTTGCGGCAGTTCTCTTGGATTTCAAAAATGATCACAGAATTGTTCTCTTCACCCTCGAGAACCTCGGACACGATATCTTTATTGCTAAAATCATAATTTTGTGCGGTGGCCATCTTGGATTTGAAAAATGATCACCAAATCGTTCTCTGCACCCTCGAGAATCTAGGCAACGATATCCATATTTCTGAAATCATAATTTTGAGCGGCGGCCATCTTGGATTTCAAAAATGATGAAAAAAACGTTCTGTGCACTCTTGAGAACCTCGGATACGATACCCATAATGTTGTTATCATAATTTTGAGCGGCGGCCATCTTCGATTTGAAAAATAATCACAAAATGGTTCTGTGCACACATGAGAAACTCGGACATGATTTCCATATTGCTGAAATCATAATTGTTTGCGGCAGCCGTCTTGGATTTCAAAAATGATCACAGAATTGTTCTCTGCACCCTCGAGAACCTCGGACACGATATCCATATTGCTGAAATCACAATTTTGTGCGGCGGCCATCTTGGATATCAAATATGATCACAAAATCGTTCTGTGCACCCATGAGAAACTCGGACATGATTTCCATATTGCTGAAATCATAATTGTTTGCGGCAGCCGTCTTGGATTTCAAAAATGATCACAGAATTGTTCTCTGCACCCTCGAGAACCTCGGACACGATATCCATAATGTTGTCATCATAATTTCGTGCGGCGGTCAGCTTGGGTTTGAAAAATGTTCACCAAATCGTTCTCTGCACCCTCGAGAACCTCGGGTACGATATCTTTAATGTTGTCATCATAATTTTGTGCGGCGGCCATCTTGGTTTCTAAAAATGATCACAAAATCGTTCTATGCACCCTCGAGAACCTCGGATACGATACACATAATGTTGTTATCATAATTTTGTGCGGTGGCCAAATTAGTTTTCAAAAATGATCCCAAAATCGATCTCTGCACACTCGAGAACCTCGGACACGATATCCATATTGCTCATAACATAATTGTGCGTGGCAGCGATCTTGGATTTCAAAAATGATCACAGAATTGTTCTCTGCACCCTCGAGAACCTCGGACACGATATCCATATTGCTGAATTCATAATTTTGTGCGGCGGCCATCTAGGATATCAAATATGATCACAAAATCGTTCTCTGCACCCATGAGAACCTCGGACACGATTTCCATATTGCTGAAATAATAATTGTTTGCGGCAGCCCTCTAGGATTTTTAAAATGATTACAGAATTGTTCTCTACACCCTCGAGAATCTCGGACAAGATATCCATATTGCTAAAATCATAATTTTGTGCGTCGGCCATCTTTGATTTGAAAAATGATCACCAAATCTTTCTCTACGCCCTCGAGAACCTCGGATACGATACCCTTAATGTTATAATCACAAATTTGTGCGGTGGCCAACTTATATTTCTAATTATCCCAAAATCGTTCTCTGCACACTTGAGAACCTCGGACACGATATCCATATTGCTGAAATCATAATTTTGTGCTGCGGCCATCTTGGATTTCAAATATGATCACAAAATCGTTCTCTACACCCTCGAGAACATCGAATACGATACCCATAATGTTGTCATGATAATTTTGCACGGCGGCCATATTGGATTTTAAAAATGATCACAAAATCGTTCTCCGCACCCCTGAGAACCTCGGACACGATATCCATAATGTTGTCATCATAATTTTGTGCGGCGGTCATCTTGGGTTTTAAAAATGTTCACCAAATCGTTCTCTGCACACTCGAGAACCTCGGGTACGATATCTTTAATGTTGTCATCATAATTTTGTGCGGCGGCCATCTTGGATTCTTAATTTGATCACAAAATCGTTCTATGCACCCTCGAGAACCTCGGATACGATACACATAATGTTGTTATCATAATTTTGTGCGGTGGCCAACTTAGTTTTCAAAAATGATCCCAAAATCGATCTCTGCATCCTCGAAAACTTCGGATACGATATCAAATTACTGAAAACATAATTGTGTGTGGCAGCGATCTTGGATTTCAAAAATGATCACATAATTGTTCTCTGCACCCTCGAGAACCTCGGACACGATATCCATATTGCTGAAAGCATAATTTTGTGTGGCGGCCATCTTGGATATCAAATATGATCACAAAATAGTTCTCTGCACCCATGAGAACCTCGGACACGATATCCATATTGCTGAAATCATAATAGTTTGCGGCAGCCCTCTTGGATTTCAAAAATGATCACAGAATTGTTCTCTGCACCCTCGAGAAACTCGGACACGATATCCTTATTGCTGAAATCATAATTTTGTGCGGCGGCCATCTTGGATATCAAATATGATCACAAAATCGTTCTCTGCACCCTTGAGAACCTCGGACACGATATCCATATTGCTGAAATCATAATTTTGTGCGGCGGCCATCTTGGGTTTCAAATATGATCACAAATTCGTTCTCTGCACCCTCGAGAACATCGAATACGATACCCATAATGTTGTCATGATAATTTTGCGCGGCGGCCATATTGGATTTCAAAAATGATCACAGAATTATTCTCTACACCCTCGAGAACCTCGGACAAGATATCAATGTTGCTAAAATCATAATTTTGTGCGGCGGCCATCTTGGATTTGAAAAATGATCACCAAATCTTTCTCTTCACCCTCGAGAACCTCGGATACGATACCCATAATGTAATAATCACAAATTTGTGCGGTGGCCAACTTATTTTTCTAATTATCCCAAAATCGTTCTCTGCACACTTGAGAACCTCGGACACGATATCCATATTGCTGAAATCATAATTTTGTGCTGCGGCCATCTTGGATTTCAAATATGATCACAAAATCGTTCTCTACACCCTCGAGAACATCGAATACGATACCCATAATGTTGTCATGATAATTTTGCACGGCGGCCATATTGTATTTCAAAAATGATCACAAAATCGTTCTCTGTACCCTCGAGAACATCGAATACGATACCCATAATGTTGTCATGATAATTTTGCGCGGCTTCCATATTGGATTTCAAAAAATGATCACAGAATTGTTCTCTACACCCTCGAGAACCTCGGACAAGATATCAATATTGCTAAAATAATAATTTTGTGCGGCAGCCATCTTGGATTTCAAAAATGATCCCAGAATCATTCTCTGCACCTTCAAGAACCTCGGATACGATACCCATAATGTTATAATCACAAATTTGTGCGGTGGCCAACTTATTTTTCTAATTATCCCAAAATCGTTCTCTGCACCCTCGAGATCCTCGGACACGATAGCCATATTGCTGAAATCATAATTTTCTGCGGCGGCCATCTTGGATATCTAATATGATAACAAAATCTTTCTCTGCACCCATGAGAACCTCGGACACGATTTCTATATTGCTGAAATCATAATTGTTTGCGGCAGCCCTCTTGGATTTCAAAAATTATCCCAAAATAGTTCTCTGCACCCTCGTGAACCTCGGACACGATATCCATATTGCTGAAATCATAATTTTGTGCGGCGGCCATCTTGGATATCAAATATGATCACAGAATTGTTCTCTACACCCTCAAGAACCTTGGACAAGATATCCATATTGCTAAAATCATAATTTTGTGCGGCGGCCATCTAGGATATGAAAAATGATCACCAAATCTTTCTCTACACCCTCGAGAACCTCGGATACGATACCCTTAATGTTATAATCACAAATTTGTGCGGTGGCCAACTTATATTTCTAATTATCCCAAAATCGTTCTCTGCACACTTGAGAACCTCGGATACGATATCCATATTGCTGAAATCATAATTTTGTGCTGCGGCCATCTTGGATTTCAAATATGATCACAAAATCGTTCTCTACACCCTCGAGAACATCGAATACGATACCCATAATGTTGTCATGATAATTTTGCGCGGCGGCCATATTGGATTTCAAAAATGATCACAATATCGTTCTCTGCACCCCTGAGAACCTCGGACACGATATCCATAATGTTGTCATCATAATTTTGTGCGGCGGTCATCTTGAGTTTGAAAAATGATCCCAAAATCGTTCTATGCACCCTCGAGAACCTCGGATACGATACACGTAATGTTGTTATCATAATTTTGTGCGGTGGCCAACTTAGTTTTCAAAAATGATCCCAAAATCGATCTCTGCATCCTCGAGAACCTCGGATACGATATCAATTTACTGAAAACATAATTGTGTGTGGCAGCGATCTTGGATTTCAAAAATGATCACATAATTGTTCTCTGCACCCTCGAGAACCTCGGACACGATATCCATATTGCTGAAATCATAATTTTGTGCGGCGGCCATCTTGGATATCTAATATGATAACAAAATCGTTCTCTGCACCCATGAGAATCTCGGACACGATTTCTATATTGCTGAAATCATAATTGTTTGCGGCAGCCCTCTTGGATTTCAAAAATTATCATAGAATTGTTCTCTGCACCCTCGAGAACCTCGGACACGATATCCATATTGCTGAAATCATAATTTTGTGCGGCGGCCATCTTGGATTTGAAAAATGATAACCAAATCTTTCTCTACACCCTCGAAAACCTCGGGTACGATATCCATATTGCTGAAATCATAATTTAAAGCGGCGGCCATCTTGGATTTCAAATATGATCACAAAGTCGTTCTCTGCACCCTCGAGAACCTCGGACACGATATCCATATTGCTGAAAACATAATTGTGTGTGGCAGTCATCTTGGATTTCAAAAATGATCACAGAATTGTTCTCTGCACCCTCGAGAACCTCGGACACGATATCCAAATTGCTAAAAACATAATTGTGTGTGGCAGCCATCTTGTATTTCAAAAATGATCACAGAGTTGTTCTCTGCACCCTCGAGAACCTCGGACACGATATCCATATTGCTGAAATCATAATTTTGTGCGGCGGCCATCTTGGATATCAAATATGATCACAGAATTGTTCTCTACACCCTCAAGAACCTTGGACAAGATATCCATATTGCTAAAATCATAATTTTGTGCGGCGGCCATCTTGGATTTGAAAAATGATCACCAAATCTTTCTCTACACCCTCGAGAACCTCGGATACGATACCCTCAATGTTATAATCACAAATTTGTGCGGTGGCCAACTTATATTTCTAATTATCCCAAAATCGTTCTCTGCACACTTGAGAACCTCGGACACGATATCCATATTGCTGAAATCATAATTTTGTGCTGCGGCCATCTTGGATTTCAAATATGATCACAAAATCGTTCTCTACACCCTCGAGAACATCGAATACGATACACATAATGTTGTTATCATAATTTTGTGCGGCGGCCATCTTGGATTCTTAATTTGATCACAAAATCGTTCTATGCACCCTCGAGAACCTCGGATACGATACACATAATGTTGTTATCATAATTTTGTGCGGTGGCCAACTTAGTTTTCAAAAATGATCCCAAAATCGATCTCTAAATCCTCGAGAACTTCGGATACGATATCAAATTACTGAAAACATAATTGTGTGTGGCAGCGATCTTGGATTTCAAAAATGATCACATAATTGTTCTCTGCACCCTCGAGAACCTCGGACACGATATCCATATTGCTGAAAGCATAATTTTGTGTGGCGGCCATCTTGGATATCAAATATGATCACAAAATCGTTCTCTGCACCCATGAGAACCTCGGACACGATATCCATATTGCTGAAATCATAATAGTTTGCGGCAGCCCTCTTGGATTTCAAAAATGATCACAGAATTGTTCTCTGCACCCTCGAGAAACTCGGACACGATATCCTTATTGCTGAAATCATAATTTTGTGCGGCGGCCATCTTGGATATCAAATATGATCACAAAATCGTTCTCTGCACCCTTGAGAACCTCGGACACGATATCCATATTGCTGAAATCATAATTTTGTGCGGCGGCCATCTTGGGTTTCAAATATGATCACAAATTCGTTCTCTGTACCCTCGAGAACATCGAATACGATACCCATAATGTTGTCATGATAATTTTGCGCGGCGGCCATATTGGATTTCAAAAATGATCACAGAATTATTCTCTACACCCTCGAGAACCTCGGACAAGATATCAATATTGCTAAAATCATAATTTTGTGCGGCGGCCATCTTGGATTTGAAAAATGATCACCAAATCTTTCTCTTCACCCTCGAGAACCTCGGATACGATACCCATAATGTAATAATCACAAATTTGTGCGGTGGCCAACTTATTTTTCTAATTATCCCAAAATCGTTCTCTGCACACTTGAGAACCTCGGACACGATATCCATATTGCTGAAATCATAATTTTGTGCTGCGGCCATCTTGGATTTCAAATATGATCACAAAATCGTTCTCTACACCCTCGAGAACATCGAATACGATACCCATAATGTTGTCATGATAATTTTGCACGGCGGCCATATTGTATTTCAAAAATGATCACAAAATCGTTCTCTGTACCCTCGAGAACATCGAATACGATACCCATAATGTTGTCATGATAATTTTGCGCGGCGGCCATATTGGATTTCAAAAAATGATCACAGAATTGTTCTCTACACCCTCGAGAACCTCGGACAAGATATCAATATTGCTAAAATAATAATTTTGTGCGGCAGCCATCTTGGATTTCAAAAATGATCCCAGAATCATTCTCTGCACTTTCAAGAACCTCGGATACGATACCCATAATGTTATAATCACAAATTTGTGCGGTGGCCAACTTATTTTTCTAATTATCCCAAAATCGTTCTCTGCACCCTCGAGATCCTCGGACACGATAGCCATATTGCTGAAATCATAATTTTCTGCGGCGGCCATCTTGGATATCTAATATGATAACAAAATCTTTCTCTGCACCCATGAGAACCTCGGACACGATTTCTATATTGCTGAAATCATAATTGTTTGCGGCAGCCCTCTTGGATTTCAAAAATTATCCCAAAATAGTTCTCTGCACCCTCGTGAACCTCGGACACGATATCCATATTGCTGAAATCATAATTTTGTGCGGCGGCCATCTTGGATATCAAATATGATCACAGAATTGTTCTCTACACCCTCAAGAACCTTGGACAAGATATCCATTTTGCTAAAATCATAATTTTGTGCGGCGGCCATCTTGGATTTGAAAAATGATCACCAAATCTTTCTCTACACCCTCGAGAACCTCGGATACGATACCCTTAATGTTATAATCACAAATTTGTGCGGTGGCCAACTTATATTTCTAATTATCCCAAAATCGTTCTCTGCACACTTGAGAACCTCGGATACGATATCCATATTGCTGAAATCATAATTTTGTGCTGCGGCCATCTTGGATTTCAAATATGATCACAAAATCGTTCTCTACACCCTCGAGAACATCGAATACGATACCCATAATGTTGTCATGATAATTTTGCGCGGCGGCCATATTGGATTTCAAAAATGATCACAATATCGTTCTCTGCACCCCTGAGAACCTCGGACACGATATCCATAATGTTGTCATCATAATTTTGTGCGGCGGTCATCTTGAGTTTGAAAAATGATCACCAAATCTTTCTCTTCACCCTCGAGAACCTCGGATACGATACCCATAATGTTATAATCACAAATTTGTGCGGTGGCCAACTTATTTTTCTAATTATCCCAAAATCGTTCTATGCACCCTCGAGAACCTCGGATACGATACACGTAATGTTGTTATCATAATTTTGTGCGGTGGCCAACTTAGTTTTCAAAAATGATCCCAAAATCGATCTCTGCATCCTCGAGAACCTCGGATACGATATCAAATTACTGAAAACATAATTGTGTGTGGCAGCGATCTTGGATTTCAAAAATGATCACATAATTGTTCTCTGCACCCTCGATAACCTCGGACACGATATCCATATTGCTGAAAGCATAATTTTGTGTGGCGGCCATCTTGGATATCAAATATGATCACAAAATCGTTCTCTGCACCCATGAGAACCTCGGACACGATATCCATATTGCTGAAATCATAATTGTTTGCGGCAGCCCTCTTGGATATCAAAAATGATCACAGAATTGTGCTCTGCACCCTCGAGAAACTCGGACACGATATTCTTATTGCTTAAATCATAATTTTGTGCGGCGGCCATCTTGGATATCAAATATGATCACAAAATCGTTCTCTGCACCCTTGAGAACCTCGGACACGATATCCATATTGCTGAAATCATAATTTTGTGCGGCGGCCATCTTGGGTTTCAAATATGATCACAAATTCGTTCTCTGCACCCTCGAGAACATCGAATACGATACCCATAATGTTGTCATGATAATTTTGCGCGGCGGCCATATTGGATTTCAAAAATGATCACAGAATTATTCTCTACACCCTCGAGAACCTCGGACAAGATATCAATATTGCTGAAATCATAATTTTGTGCGGCGGCCATCTTGGATTTCTAATATGATAACAAAATCGTTCTCTGCACCCATGAGAACCTCGGACACGATTTCTATATTGCTGAAATCATAATTGTTTGCGGCAGCCCTCTTGGATTTCAAAAATTATCCCAAAATCGTTCTCTGCACCCTCGTGAACCTCGGACACGTTATCCATATAGCTGAAATCATAGTTTTGTGCGGTGGCCATCTTGGATTTCAAAAATAATAACAGAATCGTTCTCTGCACCCTCGAGAACCTTTGACACGATATCCATAATGCTGAAAACATAATTGTGCGCGGCAGCCCTCTTGGATTTCAAAAATGATCACAGAATTGTTCTCTGCACCCTCGAGAACCTCGGATACGATATCCATATTGCTAAAATCATAATTTTGTGCGGTGGCCATCTTGGATTTGAAAAATGATCACCAAATCGTTCTCTGCACCCTTGAGAATCTAGGCCACGATATCCATATTGCTGAAATCATTATTCTGTGCGGCGGCCATTTTGGATTTCAAATATGATCACAAAATCGTTCTTTGCTCCCTCGAGAACCTCGGACACGAAATCCATATTGCTGTAAACATAATTGTGTGCGACAGCCCTCTTGGATTTCAAAAGTAATCACAGAATTCTTCTATGCACCTTCGAGATCCTCGGACACGATATCCATATTGCTTAAATTATTATTTTGTGCGGCGGCCATCTCGGATTTCAAATATGATCACAAAATCGTTCTCTGCACCCTCGAAAACCTTGGACACGATATCCATATTGCTGTAAACATAATTGTGTGCGGCAGCCCTCTTGGATTTCAAAAATTATCACAGAATTGTTCTCTGCACCCTCGAGAACCTCGGACACGATATCCATTTTGCTGAAATCATAATTTTGCGCGGCGGCCATCTCGGTATAAAAAATGATCCCAAAATTGTTCTCTGCACCCTCGAGAACTTCGGACACGATATCCATATTGCTGAAATCATAATTTTGTGCGGCGGTCATGTTGGATTTCAAAAGTTATCACAGAATTGTTGTCTGCACCTTCGAGAACCTCGGATACGATATCCATAATGCTGTAAACATAATTGTGTGCGGCAGCCCTCTTGGATTTCAAAAATGATCCCAAAATCGTTCTCTGCACCCTCGTGAACCTCGGACACGTTATCCATATTGCTGAAATCAGAGTTTTGTGCGGCGGCCATCTTGGATTTCAAAAATGATTACAGAATCGTTCTCTGCACCCTCGAGAACCTTTGACAAGATATCCATAATGCTGAAAACATAATTGTGCGCGGCAGCCTTCTTGGATTTCAAAAATGATCACAGAATTGTTCTCTGCACCCTCGAGAACCTCAGACACGATATCCATATTGCTGAAATCATTATTTTGTGCGGTGGCCATCATGGATTTCGAAAATGATCAAATAATTATTCTCTGTTCTTTCGAGAACCTCGGACACGATATCCATATTGCTGAAATCATAATTTTGTGCGGCGGTCATCTTGGATTTCAAAAATTATCACAGAATTGTTGTCTGCACCTTCGAGAACCTCGGATACGATATCCATAATGCTGTAAACATAATTGTGTGCGGCAGCCCTCTTGGATTTCAAAAATGATCTCAGAATTGTTCTCTGCACCCTCGAGAACCTTTGACACGATATCCATAATGCTGAAAACATAATTGTGCGCGGCAGCCTTCTTGGATTTCAAAAATGATCACAGAATTGTTCTCTGCACCCTCGAGAACCTCAGACACGATATCCATATTGCTGAAATCATTATTTTGTGTGGTGGCCATCTTGGATATCAAATATGATCACAAAATCGTTCTCTGCACCCATGAGAACCTCGGACACGATTTCCATATTGCTGAAATCATAATTGTTTGCGGCAGCTCTCTTGGATTTCAAAAATGATCACAGAATTGTTCTCTGCACCCTCGAGAACCTCGGACACGATATCCATATTGCTGAAATCATAATTTTGTGCGGCGGCCATCTTGGATTTCAAATATGATCACAAAATCGTTCTTTGCACCCTCGAAAACCTCGGACACGAAATCCATATTGCTGGAAACATAATGGATTTCAAAAATGATCAAAGAATTGTTCTCTGTTCTTTCGAGAACCTCGGACACGATATCCATATTGCTGAAATCATAATTTTGTGCGGCGGCCATCTTGGATTTCAAATATGATCACAAAATCGTTCTTTGCACCCTCGAAAACCTCGGACACGAAATCCATATTGCTGTAAACATAATTGTGTGCGGCAGCCCTCTTGGATTTCAAAAGTAATCACAGAATTCTTCTATTCACCTTCGAGAACCTCGGACACGATATCCATATTGCTTAAATTATAATTTTGTGCGGCGACCATCTCGGATTTCAAATATGATCACAAAATCGTTCTCTGCACCCTCGAGAACCTTGGACACGATATCCATATTGCTGAAAACATAATTTTGTGCGGCAGCCCTCTTGGATTTCAAAAATGATCACAAAACAGTTCTGTGCTTTCTCGAGAACCTCGGATACGATACCCATATTTTTGTAATCATAATCTTGCACGGCGGCGACACGATATCAATAATGCTGAAAACATAATTGTGTGTGGCAACCATCTTGGATTTCAAAAATGATCACAGAATTGTTCTCTGGACCCTCGAGAACCTCGGACACGATATCCATATTGCTGAAAGCATAATTTTGTGCGGCGGCCATCTTGGATATCAAATATGATCACAAAATCGTTCTCTGCACCCATGAGAACCTCGGACACGATTTCCATATTGCTGAAATCATAATTGTTTGCGGCAGCTCTCTTGGATTTCAAAAATGATCACAGAATTGTTCTCTGCACCCTCGAGAACCTCGGACACGATATCCATATTGCTGAAATCATAATTTTGTGCGGCGGCCATCTTGGATTTCAAATATGATCACAAAATCGTTCTTTGCACCCTCGAAAACCTCGGACACGAAATCCATATTGCTGGAAACATAATTGTGTGCGGCAGCCCTCTTGGATTTCAAAAGTAATCACAGAATTCTTCTATTCACCTTCGAGAACCTCGGACACGATATCCATATTGCTTAAATTATAATTTTGTGCGGCGACCATCTCGGATTTCAAATATGATCACAAAATCGTTCTCTGCACCCTCGAGAACCTTGGACACGATATCCATATTGCTGAAAACATAATTTTGTGCGGCAGCCCTCTTGGATTTCAAAAATGATCACAAAACAGTTCTGTGCTTTCTCGAGAACCTCGGATACGATACCCATATTTTTGTAATCATAATCTTGCACGGCGGCGACACGATATCAATAATGCTGAAAACATAATTGTGTGTGGCAACCATCTTGGATATCAAATATGATCACAAAATCGTACTCTGCACACTTGAGAACCTCGGACACGATATCCATATTGCTGAAATCATAATTTTGTGCGGCGGCCATCTTGGGTTTCAAATATGATCACAAATTCGTTCTCTGCACCCTCGAGAACATTGAATACGATACCCATAATGTTGTCATGATAATTTTGCGCGGCGGCCATATTGGATTTCAAAAATGATCACAGAGTTATTCTCTACACCCTCGAGAACCTCGGACAAGATATCAATATTGCTAAAATCATAATTTTGTGCGGCGGCCATCTTGGATTTGAAAAATGATCACCAAATCTTTCTCTACACCCTCGAGAACCTCGGATACGATACCCATAATGTTATAATCACAAATTTGTGCGGTGGCCAACTTGTTTTTCTAATTATCCCAAAATCGTTCTCTGCACCCTCGAGAACCTCGGACACGATATCCATATTGCTGAAATCATAATTTTGTGCGGCGGCCATCTTGGGTTTCAAAAATGATCACAAAATCGTTCTCTGCACCCTCGAGAACCTCGGACAAGATATCAATATTGCTAAAATCATAATTTTGTGCGGCAGCCATCTTGGATTTCAAAAATGATCCCAGAATCATTCTCTGCACCTTCGAGAACCTCGGATACGATACCCATAATGTTGTTATCATAATTTTGTGCGGTGGCCATCTTCGTTTTCAAAAATTATCCCAAAATCGTTCTCTGCACCGTCGTGAACCTAGGACACGTTATCCATATAGCTGAAATCATAGTTTTGTGCGGCGGCCATCTTGGATTTCAAAAATGATTACAGAATCGTTCTCTGCACCCTCGAGAACCTTTGACACGATATCCATAATGCTGAAAACATAATTGTGCGCGGCAGCCCTCTTTTATTTCAAAAATGATCACAGAATTGTTCTCTGCACCCTCGAGAACCTTGGATACGATATCCATATTGCTGAAAACATAATTTTGTGCGGCAGCCATCTTGGATTTCAAAAATGATCCCAGAATCATTCTCTGCACCTTCGAGAACCTCGGATACGATACCCATAATGTTGTTATCATAATTTTGTGCGGTGGCCATCTTCGTTTTCAAAAATTATCCCAAAATCGTTCTCTGCACCCTCGTGAACCTCGGACACGTTATCCATATTGCTGAAATCATAATTTTGTGCGGCGGCCATCTTGGATTTCAAAAATGATTACAGAATCGTTCTCTGCACCCTCGAGAACCTTTGACACGATATCCATAATGCTGAAAACATAATTGTGCGCGGCAGCCTTCTTGGATTTCAAAAATGATCACAGAATTGTTCTCTGCACCCTCGAGAACCTGAGACACGATATCCATATTGCTGAAATCCATCCAATCCATCATGGATTTCAAAAATAATCAAAGAATTGTTCTCTGTTCTTTCGAGAACCTCGGACACGATATCCATATTGCTGAAATCATAATTTTGTGCGGCGGCCATCTTGGATTTCAAATATGATCAAAAAATCGTTCTTTGCACCCTCGAAAACCTCGGACACGAAATCCATATTGCTGTAAACATAATTGTGTGCGGCAGCCCTCTTGGATTTCAAAAGTAATCACAGAATTCTTCTATACACCTTCGAGAACCTCGGACACGATATCCATATTGCTTAAATTATAATTTTGTGCGGCGGCCATCTCGGATTTCAAATATGATCACAAATGCTGAAAACATAATTGTGCGCGGCAGCCCTCTTTTATTTCAAAAATGATCACAGAATTGTTCTCTGCACCCTCGAGAACCTTTGACACGATATCCATAATGCTGAAAACATAATTGTGCGCGGCAGCCCTCTTTTATTTCAAAAATGATCACAGAATTGTTCTCTGCACCCTCGAGAACCTTGGACACGATATCCATAATGCTGAAAACATAATTGTGCGCGGCAGCCTTCTTGGATTTCAAAAATGATCACAGAATTGTTCTCTGCACCCTCGAGAACCTCAGACACGATATCCATATTGCTGAAATCATTATTTTGTGCGGTGGCCATCATGGATTTCAAAAATGATCAAAGAATTGTTCTCTGTTCTTTCGAGAACCTCGGACACGATATCCATATTGCTGAAATCATAATTTTGTGCGGCGGCCATCTTGGATTTCAAATATGATCACAAAATCGTTCTTTGCACCCTCGACAACCTCGGACACGAAATCCATATTGCTGTAAACATAATTGTGTGCGGTAGCCCTCTTGGATTTCAAAAGTAATCACAGAATTCTTCTATACACCTTCGAGAACCTCGGACACGATATCCATATTGCTTAAATTATAATTTTGTGCGGCGGCCATCTCGGATTTCAAATATGATCACAAAATCGTTCTCTGCACCCTCGAGAACCTTGGACACGATATCCATATTGCTGAAAACATAATTTTGTGCTGCAGCCCTCTTAGATTTCAAAAATGATCACAAAATAGTTCTGTGCTTTCTCGAGAACCTCGGATACGATACCCATATTTTTGTAATCATAATCTTGCACGGCGGCGACACGATATCAATAATGCTGAAAACATAATTGTGTGTGGCAACCATCTTGGATTTCAAAAATGATCACAGAATTGTTCTCTGGACCCTCGAGAACCTCGGACACGATATCCATATTGCTGAAAGCATAATTTTGTGCGGCGGCCATCTTGGATATCAAATATGATCACAAAATCGTTCTCTGCACCCATGAGAACCTCGGACACGATTTCCATATTGCTGAAATCATAATTGCTTGCGGCAGCCCTCTTGGATTTCAAAAATGATCACAGAATTGTTCTCTGCACCCTCTAGAACCTCGGACACGATATCCATATTGCTGAAATCATAATTTTGTGCGGCGGCCATCTTGGATATCAAATATGATCACAAAATCGTTCTCTGCACCCTTGAGAACCTCGGACACGATATCCATATTGCTGAAATCATAATTTTGTGCGGCGGCCATCTTGGGTTTCAAATATGATCACAAATTCGTTCTCTGCACCCTCGAGGACATCGAATACGATACCCATAATGTTGTCATGATAATTTTGCGCGGCGGCCATATTGGATTTCAAAAATGATCACAGAATTATTCTCTACACCCTCGAGAACCTCGGGCAAGATATCAATATTGCTAAAATCATAATTTTGTGCGGCGGCCATCTTGGATCTGAAAAATGATCACCAAATCTTTCTCTACACCCTCGAGAACCTCGGATACGATACCCATAATGTTATAATCACAAATTTGTGCGGTGGCCAACTTATTTTTCTAATAATCCCAAAATCGTTCTCTGCACCCTCGAGAACCTCGGACACGATATCCATATTGCTGAAATCATAATTTTGTGCGGCGGCCATCTTGGGTTTCAAAAATGATCACAAAATCGTTCTCTGCACCCTCGAGAACCTCGGACAAGATATCAATATTGCTAAAATCATAATTTTGTGCGGCAGCCATCTTGGATTTCAAAAATGATCCCAGAATCATTCTCTGCACCTTCGAGAACCTCGGATACGATACTCATAATGTTGTTATCATAATTATGTGCGGTGGCCATCTTCGTTTTCAAAAATTATCCCAAAATCGTTCTCTGCACCCTCGTGAACCTAGGACACGTTATCCCTATAGCTGAAATCATAGTTTTGTGCGGCGGCCATATTGGATTTCAAAAATGATTACAGAATCGTTCTCTGCACCCTCGAGAACCTTTGACACGATATCCATAATGCTGAAAACATAATTGTGCGCAGCAGCCCTCTTTTATTTCAAAAATGATCACAGAATTGTTCTCTGCACCCTCGAGCACCTCGGACACGATATCCATATTGCTTAAATCATTATTTTGTGCGGCGGCCATTTTGGATTTCAAATATGATCACAAAATCGTTCTCTGCACCCTCGAGAACCTTGGACACGATATCCATTTTGCTGAAAACATAATTGTCTGCGGAAGCCCCCATGGATTTCAAAAATGATCACAGAATTGTTCTCTGTTCCCTCGAGATCCGCGGACACGATATCCATATTGCTGAAATCATTATTTTGTGCGGCGGCCATTTTGGATGTCAAATATGATCACAAAACCGTTCTTTGCACCCTCGAGAACCTCGGACACGAAATCCATATTGCTGTAAACATAATTGTGTGCGACAGCCCTCTTGGATTTCAAAAGTAATCACAGAATTCTTCTATGCACCATCGAGAAACTCGGACACGATATCCATATTGCTGAAATCATAATTTTGTGCGGCGGCCATCTTGGATATCAAATATGATTACAAAATCGTTCTCTGCACCCTTGAGAACCTCGGACACGATATCCATATTGCTGAAATCATAATTTTGTGCGGCGGCCATCTTGGGTTTCAAATATGATCACAAAATCGTTCACTGCACCCTCGAGAACATCGAATACGATACCCATAATGTTGTCATGATAATTTTGCGCGGCGGCCATATTGGATTTCAAAAATGATCACAGAATTGTTCTCTACACCCTCGAGAACCTCGGACAAGATATCAATATTGCTAAAATCATAATTTAGTGCGGCAGCCATCTTGGATTTCAAAAATGATCCCAGAATCATTCTCTGCACCTTCAAGAACCTCGGATACGATACCCATAATGTTGTTATCATAATTTTGTGCGGTGGCCATCTTCGTTTTCAAAAATTATCCCAAAATCGTTCTCTGCACTCTCGTGAACCTCGGACACGTTATCCATATAGCTGAAATCATAGTTTTGTGCGGCGGCCATCTTGGATTTCAAAAATGATTACAGAATTGTTCTCTGCACCCTCGAGAACCTCGGACACGATATCCATTTTGCTGAAATCATAATTTTGCGCGGCGGCCATCTCGGTATAAAAAATGATCCCAAAATTGTTCTCTGCACCCTCGAGAACCTCGGACACGATATCCATATTGCTGAAATCATAATTTTGTGCGGCGGTCATCTTGGATTTCAAAAATTATCACAGAATTGTTGTCTGCACCTTCGAGAACCTCGGATACGATATCCATAATGCTGTAAACATAATTGTGTGCGGCAGCCCTCTTGGATTTCAAAAATGATCTCAGAATTGTTTTCTGCACCCTCGAGAAACTCGGACACGATATCCACATTGCTGAAATCATTATTTTGTGCGGCGGCCATTTTGGATTTCAAATATGATCACAAAATCGTTCTTTGCACCCTCGAGAACCTCGGACACGAAATCCATATTGCTGTAAACATAATTGTGTGCGACAGCCCTCTTGGATTTCAAAAGTAATCACAGAATTCTTCTATGCACCTTCGAGAACCTCGGACACGATATCCATATTGCTTAAATTATTTTTTTGTGCGGCGGCCATCTCGGATTTCAAATATGATCACAAAATCGTTCTCTGCACCCTCGAAAACCTAGGACACGATATCCATATTGCTGTAAACATAATTTTGTGCGGCGGTCATCTTGGATTTCAAAAATTATCACAGAATTGTTGTCTGCACCTTCGAGAACCTCGGATACGATATCCATAATGCTGTAAACATAATTGTGTGCGGCAGCCCTCTTGGATTTCAAAAATGATCTCAGAATTGTTCTCTGCACCCTCGAGAAACTCGGACACGATATCCACATTGCTGAAATCATTATTTTGTGCGGCGGCCATCTCGTTATAAAAAATGATCCCAAAATCGTTCTCTGCACCCTCGAAAACCTTGGACACGATATCCATATTGCTGTAAACATAACTTTGTGCGGCGGTCATCTTGGATTTCAAAAATTATCACAGAATTGTTGTCTGCACCTTCGAGAACCTCGGATACGATATCCATAATGCTGTAAACATAATTGTGTGCGGCAGCCCTCTTGGATTTCAAAAATTATCACAGAATTGTTCTCTGCACCCTCGAGAACCTCGGACACGATATCCATTTTGCTGAAATCATAATTTTGCGCGGCGGCCATCTCGTTATAAAAAATGATCCCAAAATTGTTCTCTGCACTCTCGAGAACCTCGGACACGATACCCATAATGTTGTTATCATAATTTTGTGCGGTGGCCATCTTCGTTTTCAAAAATTATCCCAAAATCGTTCTCTGCACCCTCGTGAACCTCGGACACGTTATCCATATTGCTGAAATCATAGTTTTGTGCGGCGGCCATCTTGGATTTCAAAAATGATTACAGAATCGTTCTCTGCACCCTCGAGAACCTTTGACACGATATCCATAATGCTGAAAACATAATTGTGCGCGGCAGCCTTCTTGGATTTCAAAAATGATCACAGAATTGTTCTCTGCACCCTCGAGAACCTCATACACGATATCCATATTGCTGAAATCATTATTTTGTGCGGTGGCCATCATGGATTTCAAAAATGATCAAAGAATTGTTCTCTGTTCTTTCGAGAACCTCGGACACGAAATCCATATTGCTGAAATCATAATTTTGTGCGGCGGCCATCTTGGATTTCAAATATGTACACAAAATCGTTCTTTGCACCCTCGAAAACCTCGGACACGAAATCCATATTGCTGTAAACATAATTGTGTGCGGCAGCCCTCTTGGATTTCAAAAGTAATCACAGAATTCTTCTATACACCTTCGAGAACCTCGGACACGATATCCATATTGCTTAAATTATAATTTTGTGCGGCGGCCATCTCGGATTTCAAATATGATCACAAAATCGTTCTCTGCACCCTCGAGAACCTTGGACACGATATCCATATAGCTGAAAACATAATTTTGTGCGGCAGCCCTCTTGGATTTCAAAAATGATCACAAAATAGTTCTGTGCTTTCTTGAGAACCTCGGATACGATACCCATATTTTTGTAATCATAATCTTGCACGGCGGCGACACGATATCAATAATGCTGAAAACATAATTGTGTGTGGCAACCATCTTGGATTTCAAAAATGATCACAGAATTGTTCTCTGGACCCTCGAGAACCTCGGACACGATATCCATATTGCTGAAAGCATAATTTTGTGCGGCGGCCATCTTGGATATCAAATATGATCACAAAATCGTTCTCTGCACCCATTAGAACCTCGGACACGATTTCCATATTGCTGAAATCATAATTGTTTGCGGCAGCCCTCTTGGATTTCAAAAATGATCATAGAATTGTTCTCTGCACCCTCGAGAACCTCGGACACGATATCCATATTGCTGAAATTATAATTTTGTGCGGCGGCCATCTTGGGTATCAAATATGTTCACAAAATCGTTCTCTGCACCCTTGAGAACCTCGGACACGATATCCATATTGCTGAAATCATAATTTTGTGCGGCGGCCATCTTGGGTTTCAAATATGATCACAAATTCGTTCTCTGCACCCTCGAGAACATCGAATACGATACCCATAATGTTGTCATGATAATTATGCGCGGCGGCCATATTGGATTTCAAAAATGATCACAGAATTATTCTCTACACCCTCGAGAACCTCGGACAAGATATCAATATTGCTAAAATCATAATTTTGTGCGGCAGCCATCTTGGATTTGAAAAATGATCACCAAATCTTTCTCTACACCCTCGAGAACCTCGGATACGATACCCATAATGTTATAATCACAAATTTGTGCGGTGTCCAACTTATTTTTCTAACTATCCCAAAATCGTTCTCTGCACCCTCGAGAACCTCGGACACGATATCCATATTGTTGAAATCATAATTTTGTGCGGTGGCCATCTTCGTTTTCAAAAATTATCCCAAAATCGTTCTCTGCACCCTCGTGAACCTAGGACACGTTATCCATATAGCTGAAATCATAGTTATGTGCGGCGGCCATCTTGGATTTAAAAAATGATTACAGAATCGTTCTCTGCACCCTCGAGAACCTTTGACACGATATCCATAATGCTGAAAACATAATTTTGCGCGGCAGCCCTCTTTTATTTCAAAAATGATCACAGAATTGTTCTCTGCACCCTCGAGAACCTCGGACACGATATCCATATTGCTTAAATCATTATTTTGTGCGGCGGCCATTTCGGATTTGAAAAATGAACACAAAATCCATCTCTGCACCCTCGAGAATCTAGGCCACGATATCCATATTGCTGAAATCATAATTTTGTGCGGCGGTCATCTTGGATTTCAAATATGATCACAAAATCGTTCTCTGCACCCATGAGAACCTCGGACACGATTTCCATATTGCTGAAATCATAATTGTGTGCGGCAGCCCTCTTGGATTTCAGAAATGATCACAGAATTGTTCTCTGCACCCTCGAGAACCTCGGACACGATATCCATTTTGTTGAAATCATAATTTTGCGCGGCGGCCATCTCAGAATAAAAAATGATCACAGAATTGTTCTCTGCACCCTCGAGAACCTCGGACACGTTATCCATATTGCTGAAATCATAATTTTGTGCGGCGGACATCTTGGATTTGAAAAATGAACACAAAATCCATCTCTGCACCCTCGAGAATCTAGGCCACGATATCCATATTGTTGAAATCATAATTTTGTGCGGCGGTCATCTTGGATTTCAAATATGATCACAAAATCGTTCTCTGTACCCATGAGAACCTCGGACACGATTTCCATATTGCTGAAACCATAATTGTGTGCGGCAGCCCTCTTGGATTTCAAAAATGATCACAGAATTGTTCTCTGCACCCTCGAGAACCTCGGACACGATATCCATATTGCTGAAATCATAATTTTGTGCGGCGGACATCTTGGATATCAAATATGATCACAAAATCGTTCTCTGCACCCTCGAGAACCTCGGACACGATATCCATATTGCTGAAAACATAATTTTGTGCGGCGGCCATCTTGGATTTGAAAAATGAACACAAAATCGTTCTCTGCACCCTCGAGAATCTAGGCCACGATATCCATATTGCTGAAATCATAATTTTGTGCGGCGGCCATCTTAGATTTGAAAAATGAACACAAAATCGTTCTCAGCACCCTCGAGAACCTCTGATACGATACCCATATTGCTGTAAACATAATTGTGTGCGGCAGCCCTCTTGGATTTCAAAAATTATCACAGAATTGTTCTCTGCACCCTCGAGAAACTCGGACACGATATCCATTTTGTTGAAATCATAATTTTGCGCGGCGGCCATCTCGGAATAAAAAATGATCCCAAAATTGTTCTCTGCACCCTCGAGAACCTTGGACACGATATCCATATTGCTGAAATCATAATTTTGTGCGGCGGTCATCTTGGATTTCAAATATGATCACAACATCGTTCTCTGCAACCATGAGAACCTCGGACACGATTTCCATATTGCTGAAATCATAATTGTTTGCGGCAGCCCTCTTGGATTTCAAAAATGATCACAGAATTGTTCTCTGCACCCTCGAGAACCTCGGACACGATATCCATATTGCTGAAATCATAATTTTGTGCGGCGGACATCTTGGATATCAAATATGATCACAAAATCGTTCTCTGCACCCTCGAGAACCTCGGACACGATATCCATATTGCTGAAAACATAATTTTGTGCGGCGGCCATCTTGGATTTGAAAAATGAACACAAAATCGTTCTCTGCACCCTCGAGAATCTAGGCCACGATATCCATATTGCTGAAACCATAATTTTGTACGGCGGCCATCTTGGATTTGAAAAATGATCCCAAAATTGTTCTCAGCACCCTCGAGAACCTCGGACACGATATCCATTTTGTTGAAATCATAATTTTGCGCGGCGGCCATCTCGGAATAAAAAATGATCCCAAAATTGTTCTCTGCACCCTCGAGAACCTCGGACACGATATCCATATTGCTGAAATCATAATTTTGTGCGGCGGCCATCTTGGATTTCAAATATGATCACAAAATCGTTCTCTGCACCCATGAGAACCTCGGACACGATTTCCATATTGCTGAAATCATAATTGTTTGCGGCATTCCTCTTGGATTTCAAAAATGATCACAGAATTGTTCTCTGCACCCTCGAGAATCTAGGCCACGATATCCATATTGCTGAAATCATAATTTTGTACGGCGGCCATCTTGGATTTGAAAAATGAACACAAAATCGTTCTCAGCACCCTCGAGAACCTCTGATACGATACCCATAATGTAGTTATCATAATTTTGAGCGGCGGCCATCTTGGATTTCAAAAATGATCAAAAAAACGTTCTGTGCACTCTTGAGAACCTCGGATACGATACCCATAATGTTGTTATCATAATTTTGCGCGGCGGCCATCTTCGATTTGAAAAATGATCAAAAAATCGTTCTCTGCCATCTCGAGAACCTCGGATACGATACCCATAATGTAGTTATCATAATTTTGAGCGGCGGCCATCTTGGATTTCAAAAATGATCAAAAAAACGTTCTGTGCACTCTTGAGAACCTCGGATACGATACCCATAATGTTGTTATCATAATTTTGTGCGGTAGCCAACTAAGTTTTCAAAAATGATCCCAAAATCGTTCTCTGCACCCTCGAGAACCTTGGACACGATATCCATATTGCTGAAAACATAATTTTGTGCGGCAGCCATCTTGTATTTCAAAAATGATCCCAGAATCATTCTCTGCACCTTCGAGAACCTCGGATACAATACCCATAATGTTGTTATCATAATTTTGTGCGGTGGCCATCTTCGTTTTCAAAAATTATCCGAAAATCGTTCTCTGCACCCTCGTGAACCTCGGACACGTTATCCATATTGCTGAAATCATAGTTTTGTGCGGCGGCCATCTTGGATTTCAAAAATGATTACAGAATCGTTCTCTGCACCCTCGAGAACCTTTGACACGATATCCATAATGCTGAAAACATATTTGTGCGCGGCAGCCTTCTTAGATTTCAAAAATGATCACAGAATTGTTCTCTGCACCCTCGAGAACCTCAGACACGATATCCATATTGCTGAAATCATTATTTTGTGCGACGGCCATTTTGGATGTCAAATATGATCACAAAATCGTTCTTTGCACCCTCGAGAACCTCGGACACGAAATCCATATTGCTGTAAACATAATTGTGTGCGACAGCCCTCTTGGATTTCAAAAGTAATCACAGAATTCTTCTATGCACCTTCGAGAACCTCGGACACGATATCCATATTGCTTAAATTATAATTTTGTGCGGCGGCCATCTCGGATTTCAAATATGATCACAAAATCGTTCTCTGCACCCTCGAAAACCTTGGACACGATATCCATATAGCTGAAAACATAATTTTGTGCGGCAGCCCTCTTGGATTTCAAAAATGATCACAAAATAGTTCTGTGCTTTCTTGAGAACCTCGGATACGATACCCATATTTTTGTAATCATAATCTAGCACGGCGGCGACACGATATCAATAATGCTGAAAACATAATTGTGTGTGGCAACCATCTTGGATTTCAAAAATGATCACAGAATTGTTCTCTGGACCCTCGAGAACCTCGTACACGATATCCATATTGCTGAAAGCATAATTTTGTGCGGCGGCCATCTTGGATATCAAATATGATCATAGAATCATTCTCTGCACCTTCGAGAACCTCGGATACGATACCCATAATGTTGATATCATAATTTTGTGCGGTGGCCATCTTCGTTTTCAAAAATTATCCCAAAATCCTTCTCTGCACCCTCGTGAACCTAGGACACGTTATCCATATAGCTGAAATCATAGTTATGTGCGGCGGCCATCTTGGATTTAAAAAATGATTACAGAATCGTTCTCTGCACCCTCGAGAACCTTTGACACGATATCCATAATGCTGAAAACATAATTTTGCGCGGCAGCCCTCTTTTATTTCAAAAATGATCACAGAATTGTTCTCTGCACCCTCGAGAATCTCGGACACGATATCCATATTGCTTAAATCATTATTTTGTGCGGCGGCCATTTTGGATTTCAAATATGATCACAAAATCGGTCTCTGCACCCTCGAGAACCTTGGACACGATATCCATTTTGCTGAAAACATAATTGTCTGCGGAAGCCCCCTTGGATTTCAAAAATGATCACAGAATTGTTCTCTGTTCCCTCGAGAACCTCGGACATGATATCCATATTGCTGAAATCATTATTTTGTGCGACGGCCATTTTGGATGTCAAATATGATCACAAAATCGTTCTTTGCACCCTCGAGAACCTCGGACACGAAATCCATATTGCTGTAAACATAATTGTGTGCGACAGCCCTCTTGGATTTCAAAAGTAATCACAGAATTCTTCTATGCACCTTCGAGAACCTCGGACACGATATCCATATTGCTTAAATTATAATTTTGTGCGGCGGCCATCTCGGATTTCAAATATGATCACAAAATCGTTCTCTGCACCCTCGAAAACCTTGGACACGATATCCATATTGCTGTAAACATAATTGTGTGCGGCAGCCCTCTTGGATTTCAAAAATTATCACAGAATTGTTCTCTGCACCCTCGAGAACCTCGGACACGATATCCATTTTGTTGAAATCATAATTTTGCGCGGCGGCCATCTCAGAATAAAAAATGATCCCAAAATTGTTCTCTGCACCCTCGAGAACCTCGGACACGATATCCATATTGCTGAAATCATAATTTTGTGCGGCGGACATCTTGGATTTGAAAAATGAACACAAAATCCATCTCTGCACCCTCGAGAATCTAGGCCACGATATCCATATTGCTGAAATCATAATTTTGTGCGGCGGTCATCTTGGATTTCAAATATGATCACAAAATCGTTCTCTGCACCCATGAGAACCTCGGACACGATTTCCATATTGCTGAAATCATAATTGTGTGCGGCAGCCCTCTTGGATTTCAAAAATGATCACAGAATTGTTCTCTGCACCCTCGAGAACCTCGGACACGATATCCATTTTGTTGAAATCATAATTTTGCGCGGCTGCCATCTCAGAATAAAAAATGATCACAGAATTGTTCTCTGCACCCTCGAGAACCTCGGACACGTTATCCATATTGCTGAAATCATAATTTTGTGCGGCGGACATCTTGGATTTGAAAAATGAACACAAAATCCATCTCTGCACCCTCGAGAATCTAGGCCACGATATCCATATTGTTGAAATCATAATTTTGTGCGGCGGTCATCTTGGATTTCAAATATGATCACAAAATCGTTCTCTGCACCCATGAGAACCTCGGACACGATTTCCATATTGCTGAAATCATAATTGTGTGCGGCAGCCCTCTTGGATTTCAAAAATGATCACAGAATTGTTCTCTGCACCCTCGAGAACCTCGGACACGATATCCATATTGCTGAAATCATAATTTTGTGCGGCGGACATCTTGGATATCAAATATGATCACAAAATCGTTCTCTGCACCCTCGAGAACCTCGGACACGATATCCATATTGCTGAAAACATAATTTTGTGCGGCGGCCATCTTGGATTTGAAAAATGAACACAAAATCGTTCTCTGCACCCTCGAGAATCTAGGCCACGATATCCATATTGCTGAAATCATAATTTTGTGCGGCGGCCATCTTGGATTTGAAAAATGAACACAAAATCGTTCTCAGCACCCTCGAGAACCTCTGATACGATACCCATATTGCTGTAAACATAATTGTGTGCGGCAGCCCTCTTGTATTTCAAAAATTATCACAGAATTGTTCTCTGCACCCTCGAGAACCTCGGACACGATATCCATTTTGTTGAAATCATAATTTTGCGCGGCGGCCATCTCGGAATAAAAAATGATCCCAAAATTGTTCTCTGCACCCTCGAGAACCTTGGACACGATATCCATATTGCTGAAATCATAATTTTGTGCGGCGGTCATCTTGGATTTCAAATATGATCACAAAATCGTTCTCTGCAACCATGAGAACCTCGGACACGATTTCCATATTGCTGAAATCATAATTGTTTGCGGCAGCCCTCTTGGATTTCAAAAATGATCACAGAATTGTTCTCTGCACCCTCGAGAACCTCGGACACGATATCCATATTGCTGAAATCATAATTTTGTGCGGCGGACATCTTGGATATCAAATATGATCACAAAATCGTTCTCTGCACCCTCGAGAACCTCGGACACGATATCCATATTGCTGAAAACATAATTTTGTGCGGCGGCCATCTTGGATTTGAAAAATGAACACAAAATCGTTCTCTGCACCCTCGAGAATCTAGGCCACGATATCCATATTGCTGAAACCATAATTTTGTACGGCGGCCATCTTGGATTTGAAAAATGAACACAAAATCGTTCTCAGCACCCTCGAGAACCTCGGACACGATATCCATTTTGTTGAAATCATAATTTTGCGCGGCGGCCATCTCGGAATAAAAAATGATCCCAAAATTGTTCTCTGCACCCTCGAGAACCTCGGACACGATATCCATATTGCTGAAATCATAATTTTGTGCGGCGGTCATCTTGGATTTCAAATATGATCACAAAATCGTTCTCTGCACCCATGAGAACCTCGGACACGATTTCCATATTGCTGAAATCATAATTGTTTGCGGCATTCCTCTTGGATTTCAAAAATGATCACAGAATTGTTCTCTGCACCCTCGAGAATCTAGGCCACGATATCCATATTGCTGAAATCATAATTTTGTACGGCGGCCATCTTGGATTTGAAAAATGAACACAAAATCGTTCTCAGCACCCTCGAGAACCTCTGATACGATTCCCATAATGTAGTTATCATAATTTTGAGCGGCGGCCATCTTGGATTTCAAAAATGATCAAAAAAACGTTCTGTGCACTCTTGAGAACCTCGGATACGATACCCATAATGTTGTTATCATAATTTTGAGCGGCGGCCATCTTCGATTTGAAAAATGATCAAAAAATAGTTCTCTGCCATCTCGAGAACCTCGGATACGATACCCATAATGTAGTTATCATAATTTTGAGCGGCGGCCATCTTGGATTTCAAAAATGATCAAAAAAACGTTCTGTGCACTCTTGAGAACCTCGGATACGATACCCATAATGTTGTTATCATAATTTTGTGCGGTGGCCAACTAAGTTTTCAAAAATGATCCCAAAATCGTTCTCTGCACCCTCGAGAACCTCGGACACGATATCCATATTGCTGAAAACATAATTGTGTGTGGCAGCGATCTTGGATTTCAAAAATGATCACAGAATTGGTCTCTGCACCCTTGAGAACCTCGGACATGATATCCATATTGCTGAAATCATAATTTTGTGCGGCGGCCATCTTGGATATCAAATATGATCACAGAATTGTTCTCTGCACCCTCGAGAACCTCGGACACGATATCCATATTGCTGAAATCATAATTTAGTGCGGCGGACATCTTGGATATCAAATATGATCACAAAATCGTTCTCTGCACCCTCGAGAACCTCGGACACGATATCCATATTGCTGAAAACATAATTTTGTGCGGCGGCCATCTTGGATTTGAAAAATGAACACAAAATCGTTCTCTGCACCCTCGAGAATCTAGGCCACGATATCCATATTGCTGAAACCATAATTTTGTACGGCGGCCATCTTGGATTTGAAAAATGAACACAAAATCGTTCTCAGCACCCTCGAGAACCTCGGACACGATATCCATTTTGTTGAAATCATAATTTTGCGCGGCGGCCATCTCGGAATAAAAAATGATCCCAAAATTGTTCTCTGCACCCTCGAGAACCTCGGACACGATATCCATATTGCTGAAATCATAATTTTGTGCGGCGGTCATCTTGGATTTCAAATATGATCACAAAATCGTTCTCTGCACCCATGAGAACCTCGGACACGATTTCCATATTGCTGAAATCATAATTGTTTGCGGCATTCCTCTTGGATTTCAAAAATGATCACAGAATTGTTCTCTGCACCCTCGAGAATCTAGGCCACGATATCCATATTGCTGAAATCATAATTTTGTACGGCGGCCATCTTGGATTTGAAAAATGAACACAAAATCGTTCTCAGCACCCTCGAGAACCTCTGATACGATACCCATAATGTAGTTATCATAATTTTGAGCGGCGGCCATCTTGGATTTCAAAAATGATCAAAAAAACGTTCTGTGCACTCTTGAGAACCTCGGATACGATACCCATAATGTTGTTATCTTAATTTTGAGCGGCGGCCATCTTCGATTTGAAAAATGATCAAAAAATCGTTCTCTGCCATCTCGAGAACCTCGGATACGATACCCATAATGTAGTTATCATAATTTTGAGCGGCGGCCATCTTGGATTTCAAAAATGATCAAAAAAACGTTCTGTGCACTCTTGAGAACCTCGGATACGATACCCATAATGTTGTTATCATAATTTTGTGCGGTGGCCAAATAAGTTTTCAAAAATGATCCCAAAATCGTTCTCTGCACCCTCGAGAACCTCGGACACGATATCCATATTGCTGAAAACATAATTGTGTGTGGCAGCCATCTTGGATTTCAAAAATGATCACAGAATTGTTCTCTGCACCCTTGAGAACCTCGGACATGATATCCATATTGCTGAAATCATAATTTTGTGCGGCGGCCATCTTGGATATCAAATATGATCACAGAATTGTTCTCTGCACCCTCGAGAACCTCGTACACGATATCCATATTGCTGAAAACATAATTGTGTGTGGCAGCCATCTTGGATTTCAAAAATGATCACAGAATTGTTATCTGCACCCTCGAGAACCTCGGACACGATATCCATTTTGTTGAAATCATAATTTTGCGCGGCGGCCATCTCGGAATAAAAAATGATCCCAAAATTGTTCTCTGCACCCTCGAGAACCTCGGACACGATATCCATATTGCTGAAATCATAATTTTGTGCGGCGGTCATCTTGGATTTCAAATATGATCACAAAATCGTTCTCTGCACCCATGAGAACCTCGGACACGATTTCCATATTGCTGAAATCATAATTGTTTGCGGCAGCCCTCTTGGATTTCAAAAATGATCACAGAATCGTTCTCTGCACCCTCGAGAACCTCGGACACGATATCCATATTGCTGAAATCATAATTTTGTGCGGCGGACATCTTGGATATCAAATATGATCACAAAATCATTCTCTGCACCCTCGAGAACCTCGGACACGATATCCATATTGCTGAAAACATAATTTTGTGCGGCGGCCATCTTGGATTTGAAAAATGAACACAAAATCGTTCTCTGCACCCTCGAGAATCTAGGCCACGATATCCATATTGCTGAAATCATAATTTTGTGCGGCGGCCATCTTGGATTTGAAAAATGAACACAAAATCGTTCTCAGCACCCTCGAGAACCTCTGATACGATACCCATAATGTAGTTATCATAATTTTGAGCGGCGGCCATCTTGGATTTCAAAAATGATCAAAAAAACGTTCTGTGCACTCTTGAGAACCTCGGATACGATACCCATAATGTTGTTATCATAATTTTGAGCGGCGGCCATCTTCGATTTGAAAAATGATCAAAAAATCGTTCTCTGCCATCTCGAGAACCTCGGATGCGATACCCATAATGTAGTTATCATAATTTTGAGCGGCGGCCATCTTGGATTTCAAAAATGATCAAATAAACGTTCTGTGCACTCTTCAGAACCTCGGATACGATACCCATTATGTTGTTATCATAATTTTGTGCGGTGGCCAACTAAGTTTTCAAAAATGATCCCAAAATCGTTCTCTGCACCCTCGAGAACCTCGGACACGATATCCATATTGCTGAAAACATAATTGTGTGTGGCAGCGATCTTGGATTTCAAAAATGATCACAGAATTGTTCTCTGCACCCTTGAGAACCTCGGACATGATATCCATATTGCTGAAATCATAATTTTGTGCGGCGGCCATCTTGGATATCAAATATGATCACAGAATTGTTCTCTGCACCCTCGAGAACCTCGTACACGATATCCATATTGCTGAAAACATAATTGTGTGAGCAGCCATCTTGGATTTCAAAAATGATCACATAATTGATCTCTGCACCCTCAACAACCTCGAACACGATATCCATATTGCTGAAATCATAATTTTGTGCGGCGGCCATCTTGGATATCAAATATGATCACAAAATTTTTCTCTGCACCCTTGAGAACCTCGGACACGATATCCATAATGTTGTCATCATAATTTCGTGCGGCGGTCAGCTTGGGTTTGAAAAATGTTCACCAAATCGTTCTCTGCACCCTCGAGAACCTCGGGTACGATATCTTTAATGTTGTCATCATAATTTTGTGCGGCGGCCATCTTGGATTCTAAAAATGATCACAAAATCGTTCTATGCACCCTCGAGAAAATCGGATACGATACACATAATGTTGTTATCATAATTTTGTGCGGTGGCCAACTTAGTTTTCAAAAATGATCCCAAAATTGTTCTCTGCACCCTCGAGAACCTTGGACACGATATCCATATTGCTGAAATCATAATTTTGTGCGGCGGTCATCTTGGATTTCAAATATGATCACAAAATCGTTCTCTGCACCCATGAGAACCTCGGACACGATTTCCATATTGCTGAAATCATAATTGTTTTACGGCAGCCCTCTTGGATTTCAAAAATGATCACAGAATTGTTCTCTGCACCCTCGAGAACCTCGGACACGATATCCATATTGCTGAAATCATAATTTTGTGCGGCGGACATCTTGGATATCAAATATGATCACAAAATCGTTCTCTGCACCCTCGTGAACCTCGGACACGTTATCCATATTGCTGAAATCATAGTTTTGTGCGGCGGCCATCTTGGATTTCAAAAATGATTACAGAATCGTTCTCTGCACCCTCGAGAACCTTTGACACGATATCCATAATGCTGAAAACATAATTGTGCGCGGCAGCCTTCTTGGATTTCAAAAATGATCACAGAATTGTTCTCTGCACCCTCGAGAACCTCAGACACGATATCCATATTGCTGAAATCATTATTTTGTGCGGTGGCCATCATGGATTTCAAAAATGATCACAAAATCGTTCTCTGCACCCTCGAGAACCTTGGACACGATATCCATATAGCTGAAAACATAATTTTGTGCGGCAGCCCTCTTGGATTTCAAAAATGATCACAAAATAGTTCTGTGCTTTCTTGAGAACCTCGGATACGATACCCATATTTTTGTAATCATAATCTTGCACGGCGGCGACACGATATCAATAATGCTGAAAACATAATTGTGTGTGGCAACCATCTTGGATTTCAAAAATGATCACAGAATTGTTCTCTGGACCCTCGAGAACCTCGGACACGATATCCATATTGCTGAAAGCATAATTTTGTGCGGCGGCCATCTTGGATATCAAATATGATCACAAAATCGTTCTCTGCACCCATGAGAACCTCGGACACGATTTCCATATTGCTGAAATCATAATTGTTTGCGGCAGCCCTCTTTGATTTCAAAAATGATCATAGAATTGTTCTCTGCACCCTCGAGAACCTCGGACACGATATCCATATTGCTGAAATTATAATTTTGTGCGGCGGCCATCTTGGATATCAAATATGTTCACAAAATCGTTCTCTGCACCCTTGAGAACCTCGGACACGATATCCATATTGCTGAAATCATAATTTTGTGCGGCGGCCATCTTGGGTTTCAAATATGATCACAAATTCGTTCTCTGCACCCTCGAGAACATCGAATACGATACCCATAATGTTGTCATGATAATTTTGCGCGGCGGCCATATTGGATTTCAAAAATGATCACAGAATTATTCTCTACACCCTCGAGAACCACGGACAAGATATCAATATTGCTAAAATCATAATTTTGTGCGGCAGCCATCTTGGATTTGAAAAATGATCACCAAATCTTTCTCTACACCCTCGAGAACCTCGGATACGATACCCATAATGTTATAATCACAAATTTGTGCGGTGTTTAACTTATTTTTCTAACTATCCCAAAATCGTTCTCTGCACCCTCGAGAACCTCGGACACGATATCCATATTGCTGAAATCATAATTTTGTGCGGCAGCCATCTTGGATTTCAAAAATGATCCCAGAATCATTCTCTGCACCTTCGAGAACCTCTGATACGATACCCATAATGTTGTTATCATAATTTTGTGCGGTGGCCATCTTCGTTTTCAAAAATTATCCCAAAATCGTTCTCTGCACCCTCGTGAACCTAGGACACGTTATCCATATAGCTGAAATCATAGTTATGTGCGGCGGCCATCTTGGATTTAAAAAATGATTACAGAATCGTTCTCTGCACCCTCGAGAACCTTTGACACGATATCCATAATGCTGAAAACATAATTTTGCGCGGCAGCCCTCTTTTATTTCAAAAATGATCACAGAATTGTTCTCTGCACCCTCGAGAACCTCGGACACGATATCCATATTGCTTAAATCATTATTTTGTGCGGCGGCCATTTTGGATTTCAAATATGATCACAAAATCGGTCTCTGCACCTTCAAGAACCTTGGACACGATATCCATTTTGCTGAAAACATAATTGTCTGCGGAAGCCCCCTTGGATTTCAAAAATGATCACAGAATTGTTCTCTGTTCCCTCGAGAACCTCGGACATGATATCCATATTGCTGAAATCATTATTTTGTGCGACGGCCATTTTGGATGTCAAATATGATCACAAAATCGTTCTTTGCACCCTCGAGAACCTCGGACACGAAATCCATATTGCTGTAAACATAATTGTGTGCGACAGCCCTCTTGGATTTCAAAAGTAATCACAGAATTCTTCTATGCACCTTCGAGAACCTCGGACACGATATCCATATTGCTTAAATTATAATTTTGTGCGGCGGCCATCTCGGATTTCAAATATGATCACAAAATCGTTCTCTGCACCCTCGAAAACCTTGGACACGATATCCATATTGCTGTAAACATAATTGTGTGCGGCAGCCCTCTTGGATTTCAAAAATTATCACAGAATTGTTCTCTGCACCCTCGAGAACCTCGGACACAATATCCATTTTGTTGAAATCATAATTTTGCGCGGCGGCCATCTCAGAATAAAAAATGATCCCAAAATTGTTCTCTGCACCCTCGAGAACCTCGGACACGATATCCATATTGCTGAAATCATAATTTTGTGCGGCGGACATCTTGGATTTGAAAAATGAACACAAAATCCATCTCTGCACCCTCGAGAATCTAGGCCACGATATCCATATTGCTGAAATCATTATTTTGTGCGGCGGTCATCTTGGATTTCAAATATGATCACAAAATCGTTCTCTGCACCCATGAGAACCTCGGACACGATTTCCATATTGCTGAAATCATAATTGTGTGCGGCAGCCCTCTTGGATTTCAAAAATGATCACAGAATTGTTCTCTGCACCCTCGAGAAGCTCGGACACGATATCCATTTTGTTGAAATCATAATTTTGCGCGGCGGCCATCTCAGAATAAAAAATGATCACAGAATTGTTCTCTGCACCCTCGAGAACCTCGGACACGTTATCCATATTGCTGAAATCATAATTTTGTGCGGCGGACATCTTGGATTTGAAAAATGAACACAAAATCCATCTCTGCACCCTCGAGAATCTAGGCCACGATATCCATATTGTTGAAATCATAATTTTGTGCGGCGGTCATCTTGGATTTCAAATATGATCACAAAATCGTTCTCTGCACCCATGAGAACCTCGGACACGATTTCCATATTGCTGAAATCATAATTGTGTGCGGCAGCCCTCTTGGATTTCAAAAATGATCACAGAATTGTTCTCTGCACCCTCGAGAACCTCGGACACGATATCCATATTGCTGAAATCATAATTTTGTGCGGCGGACATCTTGGATTTCAAATATGATCACAAAATCGTTCTTTGCACCCTCGAGAACCTCGGACACGATATCCATATTGCTGAAAACATAATTTTGTGCGGCGGCCATCTTGGATTTGAAAAATGAACACAAAATCGTTCTCTGCACCCTCGAGAATCTAGGCCACGATATCCATATTGCTGAAATCATAATTTTGTGCGGCGGCCATCTTGGATTTGAAAAATGAACACAAAATCGTTCTCAGCACCCTCGAGAACCTCTGATACGATACCCATATTGCTGTAAACATAATTGTGTGCGGCAGCCCTCTTGGATTTCAAAAATTATCACAGAATTGTTCTCTGCACCCTCGAGAACCTCGGACACGATATCCATTTTGTTGAAATCATAATTTTGCGCGGCGGCCATCTCGGAATAAAAAATGATCCCAAAATTGTTCTCTGCACCCTCGAGAACCTTGGACACGATATCCATATTGCTGAAATCATAATTTTGTGCGGCGGTCATCTTGGATTTCAAATATGATCACAAAATCGTTCTCTGCAACCATGAGAACCTCGGACACGATTTCCATATTGCTGAAATCATAATTGTGTGCGGCAGCCCTCTTGGATTTCAAAAATGATCACAGAATTGTTCTCTGCACCCTCGAGAACCTCGGACACGATATCCATATTGCTGAAATCATAATTTTGTGCGGCGGATATCTTGGATATCAAATATGATCACAAAATCGTTCTCTGCACCCTCGAGAACCCCGGACACGATATCCATATTGCTGAAAACATAATTTTGTGCGGCGGCCATCTTGGATTTGAAAAATGAACACAAAATCGTTCTCTGCACCCTCGAGAATCTAGGCCACGATATCCATATTGCTGAAACCATAATTTTGTACGGCGGCCATCTTGGATTTGAAAAATGAACACAAAATCGTTCTCAGCACCCTCGAGAACCTCGGACACGATATCCATTTTGTTGAAATCATAATTTTGCGCGGCGGCCATCTCGGAATAAAAAATGATCCCAAAATTGTTCTCTGCACCCTCGAGAACCTCGGACACGATATCCATATTGCTGAAATCATAATTTTGTGCGGCGGTCATCTTGGATTTCAAATATGATCACAAAATCGTTCTCTGCACCCATGAGAACCTCGGACACGATTTCCATATTGCTGAAATCATAATTGTTTGCGGCAGCCCTCTTGGATTTCAAAAATGATCACAGAATTGTTCTCTGCACCCTCGAGAACCTCGGATACGATATCCATTTTGTTGAAATCATAATTTTGCGCGGCGGCCATCTCGGAATAAAAAATGATCCCAAAATTGTTCTCTGCACCCTCGAGAACCTTGGACACGATATCCATATTGCTGAAATCATAATTTTGTGCGGCGGTCATCTTGGATTTCAAATATGATCACAAAATCGTTCTCTGCAACCATGAGAACCTCGGACACGATTTCCATATTGCTGAAATCATAATTGTTTGCGGCAGCCCTCTTGGATTTCAAAAATGATCACAGAATTGTTCTCTGCACCCTCGAGAACCTCGGACACGATATCCATATTGCTGAAATCATAATTTTGTGCGGCGGATATCTTGGATATCAAATATGATCACAAAATCGTTCTCTGCACCCTCGAGAACCCCGGACACGATATCCATATTGCTGAAAACATAATTTTGTGCGGCGGCCATCTTGGATTTGAAAAATGAACACAAAATCGTTCTCTGCACCCTCGAGAATCTAGGCCACGATATCCATATTGCTGAAACCATAATTTTGTACGGCGGCCATCTTGGATTTGAAAAATGAACACAAAATCGTTCTCAGCACCCTCGAGAACCTCGGACACGATATCCATTTTGTTGAAATCATAATTTTGCGCGGCGGCCATCTCGGAATAAAAAATGATCCCAAAATTGTTCTCTGCACCCTCGAGAACCTCGGACACGATATCCATATTGCTGAAATCATAATTTTGTGCGGCGGTCATCTTGGATTTCAAATATGATCACAAAATCGTTCTCTGCACCCATGAGAACCTCGGACACGATTTCCATATTGCTGAAATCATAATTGTTTGCGGCAGCCCTCTTGGATTTCAAAAATGATCACAGAATTATTCTCTACACCCTCGAGAACCACGGACAAGATATCAATATTGCTAAAATCATAATTTTGTGCGGCAGCCATCTTGGATTTGAAAAATGATCACCAAATCTTTCTCTACACCCTCGAGAACCTCGGATACGATACCCATAATGTTATAATCACAAATTTGTGCGGTGTTTAACTTATTTTTCTAACTATCCCAAAATCGTTCTCTGCACCCTCGAGAACCTCGGACACGATATCCATATTGCTGAAATCATAATTTTGTGCGGCAGCCATCTTGGATTTCAAAAATGATCCCAGAATCATTCTCTGCACCTTCGAGAACCTCGGATACGATACCCATAATGTTGTTATCATAATTTTGTGCGGTGGCCATCTTCGTTTTCAAAAATTATCCCAAAATCGTTCTCTGCACCCTCGTGAACCTAGGACACGTTATCCATATAGCTGAAATCATAGTTATGTGCGGCGGCCATCTTGGATTTAAAAAATGATTACAGAATCGTTCTCTGCACCCTCGAGAACCTTTGACACGATATCCATAATGCTGAAAACATAATTTTGCGCGGCAGCCCTCTTTTATTTCAAAAATGATCACAGAATTGTTCTCTGCACCCTCGAGAACCTCGGACACGATATCCATATTGCTTAAATCATTATTTTGTGCGGCGGCCATTTTGGATTTCAAATATGATCACAAAATCGGTCTCTGCACCTTCAAGAACCTTGGACACGATATCCATTTTGCTGAAAACATAATTGTCTGCGGAAGCCCCCTTGGATTTCAAAAATGATCACAGAATTGTTCTCTGTTCCCTCGAGAACCTCGGACATGATATCCATATTGCTGAAATCATTATTTTGTGCGACGGCCATTTTGGATGTCAAATATGATCACAAAATCGTTCTTTGCACCCTCGAGAACCTCGGACACGAAATCCATATTGCTGTAAACATAATTGTGTGCGACAGCCCTCTTGGATTTCAAAAGTAATCACAGAATTCTTCTATGCACCTTCGAGAACCTCGGACACGATATCCATATTGCTTAAATTATAATTTTGTGCGGCGGCCATCTCGGATTTCAAATATGATCACAAAATCGTTCTCTGCACCCTCGAAAACCTTGGACACGATATCCATATTGCTGTAAACATAATTGTGTGCGGCAGCCCTCTTGGATTTCAAAAATTATCACAGAATTGTTCTCTGCACCCTCGAGAACCTCGGACACAATATCCATTTTGTTGAAATCATAATTTTGCGCGGCGGCCATCTCAGAATAAAAAATGATCCCAAAATTGTTCTCTGCACCCTCGAGAACCTCGGACACGATATCCATATTGCTGAAATCATAATTTTGTGCGGCGGACATCTTGGATTTGAAAAATGAACACAAAATCCATCTCTGCACCCTCGAGAATCTAGGCCACGATATCCATATTGCTGAAATCATTATTTTGTGCGGCGGTCATCTTGGATTTCAAATATGATCACAAAATCGTTCTCTGCACCCATGAGAACCTCGGACACGATTTCCATATTGCTGAAATCATAATTGTGTGCGGCAGCCCTCTTGGATTTCAAAAATGATCACAGAATTGTTCTCTGCACCCTCGAGAAGCTCGGACACGATATCCATTTTGTTGAAATCATAATTTTGCGCGGCGGCCATCTCAGAATAAAAAATGATCACAGAATTGTTCTCTGCACCCTCGAGAACCTCGGACACGTTATCCATATTGCTGAAATCATAATTTTGTGCGGCGGACATCTTGGATTTGAAAAATGAACACAAAATCCATCTCTGCACCCTCGAGAATCTAGGCCACGATATCCATATTGTTGAAATCATAATTTTGTGCGGCGGTCATCTTGGATTTCAAATATGATCACAAAATCGTTCTCTGCACCCATGAGAACCTCGGACACGATTTCCATATTGCTGAAATCATAATTGTGTGCGGCAGCCCTCTTGGATGTGAAATATGATCACAAAATTGTTCTCTGCACCCTAGTGAACCTCGGAGACGATATCCATATTGCTGAAATCATAATTTTGTGCGGCGGCCATCTTGGATATCAAATATGATCACAAAATCGTTCTCTGCACCCTCGAGAACCTCGGACACGATATCCATATTGCTGAAAACATAATTTTGTGCGGCGGCCATCTTGGATTTGAAAAATGAACACAAAATCGTTCTCTGCACCCTCGAGAATCTAGGCCACGATATCCATATTGCTGAAATCATAATTTTGTGCGGCGGCCATCTTGGATTTGAAAAATGAACACAAAATCGTTCTCAGCACCCTCGAGAACCTCTGATACGATACCCATATTGCTGTAAACATAATTGTGTGCGGCAGCCCTCTTGGATTTCAAAAATTATCACAGAATTGTTCTCTGCACCCTCGAGAACCTCGGACACGATATCCATTTTGTTGAAATCATAATTTTGCGCGGCGGCCATCTCGGAATAAAAAATGATCCCAAAATTGTTCTCTGCACCCTCGAGAACCTTGGACACGATATCCATATTGCTGAAATCATAATTTTGTGCGGCGGTCATCTTGGATTTCAAATATGATCACAAAATCGTTCTCTGCAACCATGAGAACCTCGGACACGATTTCCATATTGCTGAAATCATAATTGTTTGCGGCAGCCCTCTTGGATTTCAAAAATGATCACAGAATTGTTCTCTGCACCCTCGAGAACCTCGGACACGATATCCATATTGCTGAAATCATAATTTTGTGCGGCGGATATCTTGGATATCAAATATGATCACAAAATCGTTCTCTGCACCCTCGAGAACCCCGGACACGATATCCATATTGCTGAAAACATAATTTTGTGCGGCGGCCATCTTGGATTTGAAAAATGAACACAAAATCGTTCTCTGCACCCTCGAGAACCTAGGCCACGATATCCATATTGCTGAAACCATAATTTTGTACGGCGGCCATCTTGGATTTGAAAAATGAACACAAAATCGTTCTCAGCACCCTCGAGAACCTCGGACACGATATCCATTTTGTTGAAATCATAATTTTGCGCGGCGGCCATCTCGGAATAAAAAATGATCCCAAAATTGTTCTCTGCACCCTCGAGAACCTCGGACACGATATCCATATTGCTGAAATCATAATTTTGTGCGGCGGTCATCTTGGATTTCAAATATGATAACAAAATCGTTCTCTGCACCCTTGAGAACCTCGGACACGATATCCATATTGCTGAAAACATAATTGTTTGCGGCAGCCCTCTTGGATTTCAAAAATGATCACAGAATTGTTCTCTGCACCCTCGAGAACCTCGGATACGATACCCATAATGTTGTTATCATAATTTTGAGCGGCGGCCATCTTCGATTTGAAAAATGATCAAAAAATCGTTCTCTGCCATCTCGAGAACCTCGGATACGATACCCATAATGTAGTTATCATAATTTTGAGCGGCGGCCATCTTGGATTTCAAAAATGATCAAAAAAACGTTCTGTGCACTCTTGAGAACCTCGGATACGATACCCATAATGTTGTTATCATAATTTTGTGCGGTGGCCAACTAAGTTTTCAAAAATGATCCCAAAATCGTTCTCTGCACCCTCGAGAACCTCGGACACGATATCCATATTGCTGAAAACATAATTGTGTGTGGCAGCGATCTTGGATTTCAAAAATGATCACAGAATTGTTCTCTGCACCCTTGAGAACCTCGGACATGATATCCATATTGCTGAAATCATAATTTTGTGCGGCGGACATCTTGGATATCAAATATGATCACAAAATCGTTCTCTGCACCCTCGAGAACCTCGGACACGATATCCATATTGCTGAAAACATAATTTTGTGCGGCGGCCATCTTGGATTTGAAAAATGAACACAAAATCGTTCTCTGCACCCTCGAGAATCTAGGCCACGATATCCATATTGCTGAAACCATAATTTTGTACGGCGGCCATCTTGGATTTGAAAAATGAACACAAAATCGTTCTCAGCACCCTCGAGAACCTCGGACACGATATCCATTTTGTTGAAATCAAAATTTTGCGCGGCTGCCATCTCGGAATAAAAAATGATCCCAAAATTGTTCTCTGCACCCTCGAGAACCTCGGACACGATATCCATATTGCTGAAATCATAATTTTGTGCGGCGGTCATCTTGGATTTCAAATATGATCACAAAATCGTTCTCTGCACCCATGAGAACCTCGGACACGATTTCCATATTGCTGAAATCATAATTGTTTGCGGCATTCCTCTTGGATTTCAAAAATGATCACAGAATTGTTCTCTGCACCCTCGAGAATCTAGGCCACGATATCCATATTGCTGAAATCATAATTTTGTACGGCGGCCATCTTGGATTTGAAAAATGAACACAAAATCGTTCTCAGCACCCTCGAGAACCTCTGATACGATACCCATAATGTAGTTAACATAATTTTGAGCGGCGGCCATCTTGGATTTCAAAAATGATCAAAAAAACGTTCTGTGCACTCTTGAGAACCTCGGATACGATACCCATAATGTTGTTATCATAATTTTGAGCGGCGGCCATCTTCGATTTGAAAAATGATCAAAAAATCGTTCTCTGCCATCTCGAGAACCTCGGATACGATACCCATAATGTAGTTATCATAATTTTGAGCGGCGGCCATCTTGGATTTCAAAAATGATCAAAAAAACGTTCTGTGCACTCTTGAGAACCTCGGATACGATACCCATAATGTTGTTATCATAATTTTGTGCGGTGGCCAACTAAGTTTTCAAAAATGATCCCAAAATCGTTCTCTGCACCCTCGAGAACCTCGGACACGATATCCATATTGCTGTAAACATAATTGTGTGTGGCAGCGATCTTGGATTTCAAAAATGATCACAGAATTGTTCTCTGCACCCTTGAGAACCTCGGACATGATATCCATATTGCTGAAATCATAATTTTGTGCGGCGGCCATCTTGGATATCAAATATGATCACAGAATTGTTCTTTACCCTCGAGAACCTCGTACACGATATCCATATTGCTGAAAACATAATTGTGTGTGGCAGCCATCTTGGATTTCAAAAATGATCACAGAATTGTTATCTGCACCCTCGAGAACCTCGGACACGATATCCATTTTGTTGAAATCATAATTTTGCGCGGCGGCCATCTCGGAATAAAAAATGATCCCAAAATTGTTCTCTGCACCCTCGAGAACCTCGGACACGATATCCATATTGCTGAAATCATAATTTTGTGCGGCGGTCATCTTGGATTTCAAATATGATCACAAAATCGTTCTCTGCACCCATGAGAACCTCGGACACGATTTCCATATTGCTGAAATCATAATTGTTTGCGGCAGCCCTCTTGGATTTCAAAAATGATCACAGAATCGTTCTCTGCACCCTCGAGAACCTCGGACACGATATATATATTGCTGAAATCATAATTTTGTGCGGCGGACATCTTGGATATCAAATATGATCACAAAATCGTTCTCTGCACCCTCGAGAACCTCGGACACGATATCCATATTGCTGAAATCATAATTGTTTGCGGCATTCCTCTTGGATTTCAAAAATGATCACAGAATTGTTCTCTGCACCCTCGAGAACCTCGGACACGATATCCATATTGCTGAAATCATAATTTTGTGCGGCGGACATCTTGGATATCAAATATGATCACAAAATCGTTCTCTGCACCCTCGAGAACCTCGGACACGATATCCATATTGCTGAAATCATAATTTTGTGCGGCAGCCATCTTGGATTTCAAAAATGATCCCAGAATTATTCTCTGCACCTTCGAGAACCTCGGATACGATACCCATAATGTTGTTATCATAATTTTGTGCGGTGGCCATCTTCGTTTTCAAAAATTATCCCAAAATCGTTCTCTGCACCCTCGTGAACCTAGGACACGTTATCCATATAGCTGAAATCATAGTTATGTGCGGCGGCCATCTTGGATTTAAAAAATGATTACAGAATCGTTCTCTGCACCCTCGAGAACCTTTGACACGATATCCATAATGCTGAAAACATAATTTTGCGCGGCAGCCCTCTTTTATTTCAAAAATGATCACAGAATTGTTCTCTGCACCCTCGAGAACCTCGGACACGATATCCATATTGCTTAAATCATTATTTTGTGCGGCGGCCATTTTGGATTTCAAATATGATCACAAAATCGGTCTCTGCACCCTCAAGAACCTTGGACACGATATCCATTTTGCTGAAAACATAATTGTCTGCGGAAGCCCCCTTGGATTTCAAAAATGATCACAGAATTGTTCTCTGTTCCCTCGAGAACCTCGGACATGATATCCATATTGCTGAAATCATTATTTTGTGCGACGGCCATTTTGGATGTCAAATATGATCACAAAATCGTTCTTTGCACCCTCGAGAACCTCGGACACGAAATCCATATTGCTGTAAACATAATTGTGTGCGACAGCCCTCTTGGATTTCAAAAGTAATCACAGAATTCTTCTATGCACCTTCGAGAACCTCGGACACGATATCCATATTGCTTAAATTATAATTTTGTGCGGCGGCCATCTTGGATTTCAAATATGATCACAAAATCGTTCTCTGCACCCTCGAAAACCTTGGACACGATATCCATATTGCTGTAAACATAATTGTGTGCGGCAGCCCTCTTGGATTTCAAAAATTATCACAGAATTGTTCTCTGCACCCTCGAGAACCTCGGACACAATATCCATTTTGTTGAAATCATAATTTTGCGCGGCGGCCATCTCAGAATAAAAAATGATCCCAAAATTGTTCTCTGCACCCTCGAGAACCTCGGACACGATATCCATATTGCTGAAATCATAATTTTGTGCGGCGGACATCTTGGATTTGAAAAATGAACACAAAATCCATCTCTGCACCCTCGAGAATCTAGGCCACGATATCCATATTGCTGAAATCATTATTTTGTGCGGCGGTCATCTTGGATTTCAAATATGATCACAAAATCGTTCTCTGCACCCATGAGAACCTCGGACACGATTTCCATATTGCTGAAATCATAATTGTGTGCGGCAGCCCTCTTGGATTTCAAAAATGATCACAGAATTGTTCTCTGCACCCTCGAGAACCTCGGACACGATATCCATATTGCTGAAATCATAATTTTGTGCGGCGGACATCTTGGATATCAAATATGATCACAAAATCGTTCTCTGCACCCTCGAGAATCTAGGCCACGATATCCATATTGCTGAAATCATAATTTTGTGCGGCGGCCATCTTGGATTTGAAAAATGAACACAAAATCGTTCTCAGCACCCTCGAGAACCTCTGATACGATACCCATATTGCTGTAAACATAATTGTGTGCGGCAGCCCTCTTGGATTTCAAAAATTATCACAGAATTGTTCTCTGCACCCTCGAGAACCTCGGACACGATATCCATTTTGTTGAAATCATAATTTTGCGCGGCGGCCATCTCGGAATAAAAAATGATCCCAAAATTGTTCTCTGCACCCTCGAGAACCTTGGACACGATATCCATATTGCTGAAATCATAATTTTGTGCGGCGGTCATCTTGGATTTCAAATATGATCACAAAATCGTTCTCTGCAACCATGAGAACCTCGGACACGATTTCCATATTGCTGAAATCATAATTGTTTGCGGCAGCCCTCTTGGATTTCAAAAATGATCACAGAATTGTTCTCTGCAACCTCGAGAACCTCGGACACGATATCCATATTGCTGAAATCATAATTTTGTGCGGCGGACATCTTGGATATCAAATATGATCACAAAATCGTTCTCTGCACCCTCGAGAACCTCGGACACGATATCCATATTGCTGAAAACATAATTTTGTGCGGCGGCCATCTTGGATTTGAAAAATGAACACAAAATCGTTCTCTGCACCCTCGAGAATCTAGGCCACGATATCCATATTGCTGAAACCATAATTTTGTACGGCGGCCATCTTGGATTTGAAAAATGAACACAAAATCGTTCTCAGCACCCTCGAGAACCTCGGACACGATATCCATTTTGTTGAAATCATAATTTTGCGCGGCGGCCATCTCGGAATAAAAAATGATCCCAAAATTGTTCTCTGCACCCTCGAGAACCTCGGACACGATATCCATATTGCTGAAATCATAATTTTGTGCGGCGGTCATCTTGGATTTCAAATATGATAACAAAATCGTTCTCTGCACCCTTGAGAACCTCGGACACGATATCCATATTGCTGAAAACATAATTGTTTGCGGCAGCCCTCTTGGATTTCAAAAATGATCACAGAATTGTTCTCTGCACCCTCGAGAACCTCGGATACGATACCCATAATGTTGTTATCATAATTTTGAGCGGCGGCCATCTTCGATTTGAAAAATGATCAAAAAATCGTTCTCTGCCATCTCGAGAACCTCGGATACGATACCCATAATGTAGTTATCATAATTTTGAGCGGCGGCCATCTTGGATTTCAAAAATGATCAAAAAAACGTTCTGTGCACTCTTGAGAACCTCGGATACGATACCCATAATGTTGTTATCATAATTTTGTGCGGTGGCCAACTAAGTTTTCAAAAATGATCCCAAAATCGTTCTCTGCACCCTCGAGAACCTCGGACACGATATCCATATTGCTGAAAACATAATTGTGTGTGGCAGCGATCTTGGATTTCAAAAATGATCACAGAATTGTTCTCTGCACCCTTGAGAACCTCGGACATGATATCCATATTGCTGAAATCATAATTTTGTGCGGCGGACATCTTGGATATCAAATATGATCACAAAATCGTTCTCTGCACCCTCGAGAACCTCGGACACGATATCCATATTGCTGAAAACATAATTTTGTGCGGCGGCCATCTTGGATTTGAAAAATGAACACAAAATCGTTCTCTGCACCCTCGAGAATCTAGGCCACGATATCCATATTGCTGAAACCATAATTTTGTACGGCGGCCATCTTGGATTTGAAAAATGAACACAAAATCGTTCTCAGCACCCTCGAGAACCTCGGACACGATATCCATTTTGTTGAAATCAAAATTTTGCGCGGCTGCCATCTCGGAATAAAAAATGATCCCAAAATTGTTCTCTGCACCCTCGAGAACCTCGGACACGATATCCATATTGCTGAAATCATAATTTTGTGCGGCGGTCATCTTGGATTTCAAATATGATCACAAAATCGTTCTCTGCACCCATGAGAACCTCGGACACGATTTCCATATTGCTGAAATCATAATTGTTTGCGGCATTCCTCTTGGATTTCAAAAATGATCACAGAATTGTTCTCTGCACCCTCGAGAATCTAGGCCACGATATCCATATTGCTGAAATCATAATTTTGTACGGCGGCCATCTTGGATTTTAAAAATGAACACAAAATCGTTCTCAGCACCCTCGAGAACCTCTGATACGATACCCATAATGTAGTTAACATAATTTTGAGCGGCGGCCATCTTGGATTTCAAAAATGATCAAAAAAACGTTCTGTGCACTCTTGAGAACCTCGGATACGATACCCATAATGTTGTTATCTTAATTTTGAGCGGCGGCCATCTTCGATTTGAAAAATGATCAAAAAATCGTTCTCTGCCATCTCGAGAACCTCGGATACGATACCCATAATGTAGTTATCATAATTTTGAGCGGCGGCCATCTTGGATTTCAAAAATGATCAAAAAAACGTTCTGTGCACTCTTGAGAACCTCGGATACGATACCCATAATGTTGTTATCATAATTTTGTGCGGTGGCCAAATAAGTTTTCAAAAATGATCCCAAAATCGTTCTCTGCACCCTCGAGAACCTCGGACACGATATCCATATTGCTGAAAACATAATTGTGTGTGGCAGCGATCTTGGATTTCAAAAATGATCACAGAATTGTTCTCTGCACCCTTGAGAACCTCGGACATGATATCCATATTGCTGAAATCATAATTTTGTGCGGCGGCCATCTTGGATATCAAATATGATCACAGAATTGTTCTCTGCACCCTCGAGAACCTCGTACACGATATCCATATTGCTGAAAACATAATTGTGTGTGGCAGCCATCTTGGATTTCAAAAATGATCACAGAATTGTTATCTGCACCCTCGAGAACCTCGGACACGATATCCATTTTGTTGAAATCATAATTTTGCGTGGCGGCCATCTCGGAATAAAAAATGAACCCAAAATTGTTCTCTGCACCCTCGAGAACCTCGGACACGATATCCATATTGCTGAAATCATAATTTTGTGCGGCGGTCATCTTGGATTTCAAATATGATCACAAAATCGTTCTCTGCACCCATGAGAACCTCGGACACGATTTCCATATTGCTGAAATCATAATTGTTTGCGGCAGCCCTCTTGGATTTCAAAAATGATCACAGAATCGTTCTCTGCACCCTCGAGAACCTCGGACACGATATCCATATTGCTGAAATCATAATTTTGTGCGGCGGACATCTTGGATATCAAATATGATCACAAAATCGTTCTCTGCACCCTCGAGAACCTCGGACACGATATCCATATTGCTGAAAACATAATTTTGTGCGGCGGCCATCTTGGATTTGAAAAATGAACACAAAATCGTTCTCTGCACCCTCGAGAATCTAGGCCACGATATCCATATTGCTGAAATCATAATTTTGTGCGGCGGCCATCTTGGATTTGAAAAATGAACACAAAATCGTTCTCAGCACCCTCGAGAACCTCTGATACGATACCCATAATGTAGTTATCATAATTTTGAGCGGCGGCCATCTTGGATTTCAAAAATGATCAAAAAAACGTTCTGTGCACTCTTGAGAACCTCGGATACGATACCCATAATGTTGTTATCATAATTTTGAGCGGCGGCCATCTTCGATTTGAAAAATGATCAAAAAATCGTTCTCTGCCATCTCGAGAACCTCGGATACGATACCCATAATGTAGTTATCATAATTTTGAGCGGCGGCCATCTTGGATTTCAAAAATGATCAAAAAAACGTTCTGTGCACTCTTGAGAACCTCGGATACGATACCCATAATGTTGTTATCATAATTTTGTGCGGTGGCCAACTAAGTTTTCAAAAATGATCTCAAAATCGTTCTCTGCACCCTCGAGAACCTCGGACACGATATCCATATTGCTGAAAACATAATTGTGTGTGGCAGCGATCTTGGATTTCAAAAATGATCACAGAATTGTTCTCTGCACCCTTGAGAACCTCGGACATGATATCCATATTGCTGAAATCATAATTTTGTGCGGCGGCCATCTTGGATATCAAATATGATCACAGAATTGTTCTTTACCCTCGAGAACCTCGTACACGATATCCATATTGCTGAAAACATAATTGTGTGTGGCAGCCATCTTGGATTTCAAAAATGATCACAGAATTGTTATCTGCACCCTCGAGAACCTCGGACACGATATCCATTTTGTTGAAATCATAATTTTGCGCGGCGGCCATCTCGGAATAAAAAATGATCCCAAAATTGTTCTCTGCACCCTCGAGAACCTCGGACACGATATCCATATTGCTGAAATCATAATTTTGTGCGGCGGTCATCTTGGATTTCAAATATGATCACAAAATCGTTCTCTGCACCCATGAGAACCTCGGACACGATTTCCATATTGCTGAAATCATAATTGTTTGCGGCATTCCTCTTGGATTTCAAAAATGATCACAGAATCGTTCTCTGCACCCTCGAGAACCTCGGACACGATATCCATATTGCTGAAATCATAATTTTGTGCGGCGGACATCTTGGATATCAAATATGATCACAAAATCGTTCTCTGCACCCTCGAGAACCTCGGACACGATATCCATATTGCTGAAAACATAATTTTGTGCGGCGGCCATCTTGGATTTGAAAAATCAACACAAAATCGTTCTCTGCACCCTCGAGAATCTAGGCCACGATATCCATATTGCTGAAATCATAATTTTGTACGGCGGCCATCTTGGATTTGAAAAATGAACACAAAATCGTTCTCAGCACCCTCGAGAACCTCTGATACGATACCCATAATGTAGTTATCATAATTTTGAGCGGCAGCCATCTTGGATTTCAAAAATGATCAAAAAAACGTTCTGTGCACTCTGGAGAACCTCGGATACGATACCCATAATGTTGTTATCATAATTTTGAGCGGCGGCCATCTTCGATTTGAAAAATGATCAAAAAATCGTTCTCTGCCATCTCGAGAACCTCGGATGCGATACCCATAATGTAGTTATCATAATTTTGAGCGGCGGCCATCTTGGATTTCAAAAATGATCAAAAAAACGTTCTGTGCACTCTTGAGAACCTCGGATACGATACCCATTATGTTGTTATCATAATTTTGTGCGGTGGCCAACTAAGTTTTCAAAAATGATCCCAAAATCGTTCTCTGCACCCTCGAGAACCTCGGACACGATATCCATATTGCTGAAAACATAATTGTGTGTGGCAGCGATCTTGGATTTCAAAAATGATCACAGAATTGTTCTCTGCACCCTTGAGAACCTCGGACATGATATCCATATTGCTGAAATCATAATTTTGTGCGGCGGCCATCTTGGATATCAAATATGATCACAGAATTGTTCTCTGCACCCTCGAGAACCTCGTACACGATATCCATATTGCTGAAAACATAATTGTGTGAGCAGCCATCTTGGATTTCAAAAATGATCACATAATTGATCTCTGCACCCTCAACAACCTCGAACACGATATCCATATTGCTGAAATCATAATTTTGTGCGGCGGCCATCTTGGATATCAAATATGATCACAAAATTTTTCTCTGCACCCTTGAGAACCTCGGACACGATATCCATAATGTTGTCATCATAATTTCGTGCGGCGGTCAGCTTGGGTTTTAAAAATGTTCACCAAATCGTTCTCTGCACCCTCGAGAATCTCGGGTACGATATCTTTAATGTTGTCATCATAATTTTGTGCGGCGGCCATCTTGGATTCTAAAAATGATCACAAAATCGTTCTATGCACCCTCGAGAACCTCGGATACGATACACATAATGTTGTTATCATAATTTTGTGCGGTGGCCAGCTTAGTTTTCAAAAATGATCCCAAAATTGTTCTCTGCACCCTCGAGAACCTTGGACACGATATCCATATTGCTGAAATCATAATTTTGTGCGGCGGTCATCTTGGATTTCAAATATGATCACAAAATCGTTCTCTGCATCCATGAGAACCTCGGACACGATTTCCATATTGCTGAAATCATAATTGTTTGCGGCAGCCCTCTTGGATTTCAAAAATGATCACAGAATTGTTCTCTGCACCCTCGAGAACCTCGGACACGATATCCATATTGCTGAAATCATAATTTTGTGCGGCGGACATCTTGGATATCAAATATGATCACAAAATCGTTCTCTGCACCCTCGAGAACCTCGGACACGATATCCATATTGCTGAAAACATAATTTTGTGCGGCGGCCATCTTGGATTTGAAAAATGAACACAAAATCGTTCTCTGCACCCTCGAGAATCTAGGCCACGATATCCATATTGCTGAAACCATAATTTTGTACGGCGGCCATCTTGGATTTGAAAAATGAACACAAAATCGTTCTCAGCACCCTCGAGAACCTCGGACACGATATCCATTTTGTTGAAATCATAATTTTGCGCGGCGGCCATCTCGGAATAAAAAATGATCCCAAAATTGTTCTCTGCACCCTCGAGAACCTCGGACACGATATCCATATTGCTGAAATCATAATTTTGTGCGGCGGTCATCTTGGATTTCAAATATGATCACAAAATCGTTCTCTGCACCCATGAGAACCTCGGACACGATTTCCATATTGCTGAAATCATAATTGTTTGCGGCATTCCTCTTGGATTTCAAAAATGATCACAGAATTGTTCTCTGCACCCTCGAGAATCTAGGCCACGATATCCATATTGCTGAAATCATAATTTTGTACGGCGGCCATCTTGGATTTGAAAAATGAACACAAAATCGTTCTCAGCACCCTCGAGAACCTCTGATACGATACCCATAATGTAGTTATCATAATTTTGAGCGGCGGCCATCTTGGATTTCAAAAATGATCAAAAAAACGTTCTGTGCACTCTTGAGAACCTCGGATACGATACCCATAATGTTGTTATCATAATTTTGAGCGGCGGCCATCTTCGATTTGAAAAATGATCAAAAAATCGTTCTCTGCCATCTCGAGAACCTCGGATACGATACCCATAATGTAGTTATCATAATTTTGAGCGGCGGCCATCTTGGATTTCAAAAATGATCAAAAAAACGTTCTGTGCACTCTTGAGAACCTCGGATACGATACCCATAATGTTGTTATCATAATTTTGTGCGGTGGCCAACTAAGTTTTCAAAAATGATCCCAAAATCGTTCTCTGCACCCTCGAGAACCTCGGACACGATATCCATATTGCTGAAAACATAATTGTGTGTGGCAGCGATCTTGGATTTCAAAAATGATCACAGAATTGTTCTCTGCACCCTTGAGAACCTCGGACATGATATCCATATTGCTGAAATCATAATTTTGTGCGGCGGCCATCTTGGATATCAAATATGATCACAGAATTGTTCACTGCACCCTCGAGAACCTCGTACACGATATCCATATTGCTGAAAACATAATTGTGTGTGGCAGCCATCTTGGATTTCAAAAATGATCACAGAATTGTTATCTGCACCCTCGAGAACCTCGGACACGATATCCATTTTGTTGAAATCATAATTTTGCGCGGCGGCCATCTCGGAATAAAAAATGATCCCAAAATTGTTCTCTGCACCCTCGAGAACCTCGGACACGATATCCATATTGCTGAAATCATAATTTTGTGCGGCAGCCGTCTTGGATTTCAAAAATGATCACAGAATCGTTCTCTGCACCCTCGAGAACCTCGGACACGATATCCATATTGCTGAAATCATAATTTTGTGCGGCGGTCATCTTGGATTTCAAATATGATCACAAAATCGTTCTCTGCACCCATGAGAACCTCGGACACGATTTCCATATTGCTGAAATCATAATTGTTTGCGGCAGCCCTCTTGGATTTCAAAAATGATCACAGAATCGTTCTCTGCACCCTCGAGAACCTCGGACACGATATCCATATTGCTGAAATCATAATTTTGTGCGGCGGACATCTTGGATATCAAATATGATCACAAAATCGTTCTCTGCACCCTCGAGAACCTCGGACACGATATCCATATTGCTGAAAACATAATTTTGTGCGGCGGCCATCTTGGATTTGAAAAATGAACACAAAATCGTTCTCAGCACCCTCGAGAACCTCTGATACGATACCCATAATGTAGTTATCATAATTTTGAGCGGCGGCCATCTTGGATTTCAAATATGATCAAAAAAACGTTCTGTGCACTCTTGAAAACCTCGGATACGATACCCATAATGTTGTTATCATAATTTTGAGCGGCGGCCATCTACGATTTGAAAAATGATCAAAAAATCGTTCTCTGCCATCTCGAGAACCTCGGATGCGATACCCATAATGTAGTTATCATAATTTTGAGCGGCGGCCATCTTGGATTTCAAAAATGATCAAAAAAACGTTCTGTGCACTCTTGAGAACCTCGGATACGATACCCATTATGTTGTTATCATAATTTTGTGCGGTGGCCAACTAAGTTTTCAAAAATGATCCCAAAATCGTTCTCTGCACCCTCGAGAACCTCGGACACGATATCCATATTGCTGAAAACATAATTGTGTGTGGCAGCGATCTTGGATTTCAAAAATGATCACAGAATTGTTCTCTGCACCCTTGAGAACCTCGGACATGATATCCATATTGCTGAAATCATAATTTTGTGCGGCGGCCATCTTGGATATCAAATATGATCACAGAATTGTTCTCTGCACCCTCGAGAACCTCGTACACGATATCCATATTGCTGAAAACATAATTGTGTGAGCAGCCATCTTGGATTTCAAAAATGATCACATAATTGATCTCTGCACCCTCAACAACCTCGAACACGATATCCATATTGCTGAAATCATAATTTTGTGCGGCGGCCATCTTGGATATCAAATATGATCACAAAATTTTTCTCTGCACCCTTGAGAACCTCGGACACGATATCCATAATGTTGTCATCATAATTTCGTGCGGCGGTCAGCTTGGGTTTGAAAAATGTTCACCAAATCGTTCTCTGCACCCTCGAGAACCTCGGGTACGATATCTTTAATGTTGTCATCATAATTTTGTGCGGCGGCCATCTTGGATTCTAAAAATGATCACAAAATCGTTCTATGCACCCTCGAGAACCTCGGATACGATACACATAATGTTGTTATCATAATTTTGTGCGGTGGCCAACTTAGTTTTCAAAAATGATCCCAAAATCGATCTCTGCACACTCGAGAACCTCGGACACGATATCCATATTGCTCATAACATAATTGTGTGTGGCAGCGATCTTGGATTTCAAAAATGACCACAGAATTGTTCTCTGCACCCTCGAGAACCTTGGACACGATATCCATATTGCTGAAAGCATAACTTTGTGCGGCGGCCATCTTGGATATCAAATATGATCACAAAATCGTTCTCTGCACCCATGAGAACCTCGGACACGATTTCCATATTGCTGAAATCATAATTGTTTGCGGCAGCCCTCTTGGATTTTAAAAATGATCACAGAATTGGTCTCTGCACCCTCGAGAACCTCGGACACGATATCCATATTGCTGAAATCATAATTTTGTGCGGCGGCCATCTTGATATCAAATATGATCACAGAATGGTTCTCTGCACCCTCAAGAACCTCGGACACGATATCCATATTGCTGAAAACATAATTGTGTGTGGCAACCATCTTGGATTTCAAAAATGATCACATAATTGATCTCTGCACCCTCAACAACCTCGAACACGATATCCATATTGCTGAAATCATAATTTTGTGCGGCGGCCATCTTGGATATCAAATATGATCACAAAATTTTACTCTGCACCCTTGAGAACCTCGGACACGATATCCATAATGTTGTCATCATAGTTTCGTGCGGCGGTCAGCTTGGGTTTGAAAAATGTTCACCAAATCGTTCTCTGCACCCTCGAGAACCTCGGGTACGATGTCTTTAATGTTGTCATCATAATTTTGTGCGGCGGCCATCTTGGATTCTAAAAATGATCACAAAATCGTTCTATGCACCTTCGAGAACCTTGGATACGATACACATAATGTTGTTATCATAATTTTGTGCAGTGGCCAACTTACGAGTAGTTTTCAAAAATGATCCCAAAATCGATCTCTGCACACTTGAGAACCTCGGACACGATATCCATATTGCTGAAATCATAATTTTGTGCGGCGGATTTCTTGGATATCAAATATGATCACAAAATCGTTCTCTGCACCCTCGAGAATCTAGGCCACGATATCCATATTGCTGAAATCATAATTTTGTGCGGCGGCCATCTTGGATTTGAAAAATGTTTACAAAATCGTTCTCAGCACCCTCGAGAACCTCTGATACGATACCCATAATGTAGTTATCATAATTTTGAGCGGCGGCCATCTGGGATTTCAAAAATGATCAAAAAAATGTTCTGTGCACTCTTGAGAACCTCGGATACGATACCCATAATGTTGTAATTATAATTTTGTGCGGTGGCCAACTAAGTTTTCAAAAATGATCCCAAAATCGATCTCTGCACCCTCGAGAACCTCGGACACGATATCCATATTGCTGAAAACATAATTTTGTGCGGCAGCCATCTTGGATTTCAAAAATGATCCCAGAATCATTCTCTGCACCTTCGAGAACCTCGGATACGATTCCCATAATGTTGTTATCATAATTTTGTGCGGTGGCCATCTTCGTTTTCAAAAATTATCCCAAAATCGTTCTCTGCACCCTCGTGAACCTCGGACACGTTATCCATATTGCTGAAATCATAGTTTTGTGCGGCGGCCATCTTGGATTTCAAAAATGATTACAGAATCGTTCTCTGCACCCTCGAGAACCTTTGACACGATATCCATAATGCTGAAAACATAATTGTGCGCTTCAGCCTTCTTGGATTTCAAAAATGATCACAGAATTGTTCTCTGCACCCTCGAGAACCTCAGACACGATATCCATATTGCTGAAATCATTATTTTGTGCGGTGGCCATCATGGATTTCAAAAATGATCAAAGAATTGTTCTCTGTTCTTTCGAGATCCTAGGACACGATATCCATATTGCTGAAATCATAATTTTGTGCGGCGGCCATCTTGGATTTCAAATATGTACACAAAATCGTTCTTTGCACCCTCGAAAACCTCGGACACGAAATCCATATTGCTGTAAACATAATTGTGTGCGGCAGCCCTCTTGGATTTCAAAAGTAATCACAGAATTCTTCTATACACCTTCGAGAAACTCGGACACGATATCCATATTGCTTAAATTATAATTTTGTGCGGCGGCCATCTCGGATTTCAAATATGATCACAAAATCGTTCTCTGCACCCTCGAGAACCTTGGACACGATATCCGTATAGCTGAAAAACATAATTTTGTGCGGCAGCCCTCTTGGATTTCAAAAATGATCACAAAATAGTTCTGTGCTTTCTTGAGAACCTCGGATACGATACCCATATTTTTGTAATCATAATCTTGCACGGCGGCGACACGATATCAATAATGCTGAAAACATAATTGTGTGTGGCAACCATCTTGGATTTCAAAAATGATCACAGAATTGTTCTCTGGACCCTCGAGAACCTCGGACACGATATCCATATTGCTGAAAGCATAATTTTGTGCGGCGGCCATCTTGGATATCAAATATGATCACAAAATCGTTCTCTGCACCCATGAGAACCTCGGACACGATTTCCATATTGCTGAAATCATAATTGTTTGCGGCAGCCCTCTTGGATTTCAAAAATGATCATAGAATTGTTCTCTGCACCCTCGAGAACCTCGGACACGATATCCATATTGCTGAAATTATAATTTTGTGCGACGGCCATCTTGGATATCAAATATGTTCACAAAATCGTTCTCTGCACCCTTGAGAACCTCGGACACGATATCCATATTGCTGAAATCATAATTTTGTGCGGCGGCCATCTTGGGTTTCAAATATGATCACAAATTCGCTCTCTGCACCCTCGAGAACATCGAATACGATACCCATAATGTTGTCATGATAATTTTGCGCGGCGGCCATATTGGATTTCAAAAATGATCACAGAATTATTCTCTACACCCTCGAGAACCTCGGACAAGATATCAATATTGCTAAAATCATAATTTTGTGCGGCAGCCATCTTGGATTTGAAAAATGATCACCAAATCTTTCTCTACACCCTCGAGAACCTCGGATACGATACCCATAATGTTATAATCACAAATTTGTGCGGTGTCCAACTTATTTTTCTAACTATCCCAAAATCGTTCTCTGCACCCTCGAGAACCTCGGACACGATATCCATATTGCTGAAATCATAATTTTGTGCGGCAGCCATCTTGGATTTCAAAAATGATCCCAGAATCATTCTCTGCACCTTCGAGAACCTCGGATACGATACCCATAATGTTGTTATCATAATTTTGTGCGGTGGCCATCTTCGTTTTCAAAAATTATCCCAAAATCGTTCTCTGCACCCTCGTGAACCTAGGACACGTTATCCATATAGCTGAAATCATAGTTATGTGCGGCGGCCATCTTGGATTTAAAAAATGATTACAGAATCGTTCTCTGCACCCTCGAGAACCTTTGACACGATATCCATAATGCTGAAAACATAATTTTGCGCGGCAGCCCTCTTTTATTTCAAAAATGATCACAGAATTGTTCTCTGCACCCTCGAGAACCTCGGACACGATATCCATATTGCTTAAATCATTATTTTGTGCGGCGGTGTGGTACGCCGTAAGATACTGACTCGTATTCGCTGGTGCAGTCACCTAGTTTTACTTTTTGCTTACGTTCAGAAAGATACTGACTGAATAGGCGTAGCTGTGTTCCTCTAATACCAATAGCTTCTAGTTTATGTATAAGAATGGGGAGAGAGACGGTGTCAAAAGCTTTCTTGAGATCTAGAAAAACTGAAATACATTTTTTATGTTTGTCAACTTTCTCAACTACTAGTGAGGAAAGTGCGCATACTGCATCTTCAGTTGACCTACCTCGTCGAAAACCATATTGATGTTCTGACAGTATATTGAATTTATCTAGATAGTTTAGAAGTCTTTTATTTATAAGCTTTTCTAAAATTTTGGATAAGACAGGCAATAATGAGATAGGTCTGTAGTTACCAACAGCACCTCTATCCCCTCCCTTATACACAGGGAGAGTAACTGATTGCTTTAGTGCGTTAGGGAACACACCTTTTTCAAAGCATAAGTTAATTACATGTGTAATGATGGGTACAATGTCAGTTTTAGCTGTTTTCAAAAATGAGGTTGGGATATTATCCCATCCAGGAGCACTATTCGATTTTAGATTCATCAGTGTGCTGGCAACCTCATCTGTATCTGTCGGGAGAAGAACAATTGAGTTAGGAGAGTGTGTTAGAGTTTCAGAAGAGGGGGTAACATGTTTAGTCTTAGATTTGATTTGCAATGCAAGTTCTTTACCTATATTAATAAAATATTTATTGATATAATCCGCCGATTTTATAACAGTTTCTTTTAAATTGTTTAACTCAATATTCTGATTTTTTTCGTTACTAGTGTATGTGATTTGCTTGATAGTTTTCCATAGTAATTTAGGATTTTTAAGTGTTTTTGTTAAAAGTTCCTTTTCATATTTTCTTTTTATTGTTTTTATTAATTTGTTACAGTAATTTCTGTATCTAGTGTATATTATTTTATTTACTTCATTGTCTGGATCTTTGCGTAAGTTTAGTTGTAATCGATTTCTATTTCTAATACATCTTAGAATTCCTGGTGTAATCCACGGTTTGATTATTCGATATCTTGATGGGATGTTCTTAACCAATGTATTATCTCTTATTATTTCAGTGAGAAGGTATATCAATCTATTAATAACTATTTCTGGATCGTGATAATTTAAAAGTTCTGCGAGATTAGCATTTTTTAGTTGTTCTAATGCTTGTTCAATATTTATAGTTGTCTTAGTTTTGCTTACAGGAGAACTTTTATTAATTTTTGAGAGTGCCAGAAGTATGGTATAGTGATCTGTGGTAGTTGTTTGCAAAACTGCAATGTTTGCTTCGACTCTTTTTATATTTAATCTCATCATGAAGTGATCTAAGCAGCTATTTTCCCTGGTGGGAATTATGTGACCTGCCAAGATACCATACGTTGAAAGAGTATTTAGGTAGCTTATTCTGTTCTTGTGTTCATAATGAGTTTCATTATGTTTAGGAGTTATGTTAATATTAATATCACCCGTTATTATGATGTTCCTGCTTGTTGAGTTAATATTGTCTAGGTGTGTGGCCAAAGACTCGATAAAGTTTTCAGCATTATTGTTAGATGGTGATCTGTATATTCCTAGTATAAAGTTGTTAAGAACGTCAAGCTGTAAGCATGATGCTTGTGCGAGTTTTACTTCATTAACTTCGTGTTTTAGATTTCTTTTGATGTATACGGCCACTCCATCATTTTGATTTAGTTGGGCGGTTGTAGCATAAGATATATAATTCGGTAACACAGGGAAAGGATTGTTATTGTTAATTCTACATTCAGTTAATATAATAACGTCTGTCTCAAAAGAAAAATTATGTATTGTCGTTACAAAGTCATCAAAATTGCAGTAAATACTGCGTATATTTTGGGAAATAACGGTAAAGTCGTTCTTTTGTATTTGTAGGTACTCATTTAAATTTGTAATATCACACTCGAAGGAATGTGCAATTTCAATCCGGTCTATGTCCTGTATGGTGTTTACGGTGTCAACCATATTGAGTTAAAGAAAGTAAATTCAGGTGTAAATAATATAGGTTAAAACATATTTTATCTTGTTTTGTATTTATGTGATACTTTATAATTATATTTGTGTATAATAATATGCACTCGTAGCAATGTAAATAAGGTGATGAGTTGTGTATGTATTCATGTTCAGTGTAAGGGAGTTGGTATGTGAGTAAGTGTTGTTTTACGTATTGTGTAAGTGTATGTTTAGGGGATAGGTACGAGAGTACGTAAAAGGGCTGAGAGATAAATGTAGGATAGGTATTTTTTATCATGATTTTGGGAATATCGTTAAATGTGATAAACATTTCAATCTTATTAATAAGAATGCTAGAAAAGACAATATTAAATTGAGGATATTGTAGGACTACGGTTAGTCATTCTTTTAACCTAAGCTGATGCGCCTGACTTTCACTGCTTATTTGGATAATTGTCGATAGGTCCGTTTCACGCAAATAGACTTTTCCATAGCTTGTCCAGCAATATTTGTAATTTTTGGACTTCCTTAGGTCACGTGCCAGGAAGTATAGACGAGATGCCTTGGAAGTTAGGTGGTCCGAAACGTAAATAGGAGTCTCCACTTGATTTTTTAAATCAAGGTGCCTGGCCATAAGTTTGGATTTATTCTTTATGTTGAATTGCTTAACTTTTTGTAAAATTAAACCTTTTTTTAAAGCTGTGGTCAGTTCCACAATTATAGGATGGTTTTTCTGTTGCGATTTTTTGCTTCGAATCCTATATATATCCTTAATTTCACTTCGTGATACTTCACAGTCTATATTTTTGAAAAGAGAAGAAGTCATGTTTATTAGCTTTTCTTTGGTCTCGTCAGGCAACATTGGCACGTTTTTCAGCTCAAGGTTAGTCTTACGGCTGCTGATTTCAGAGTTCTCGAGTTTATTCTCTAAGAGAATAATGTAGTCCCTATTATCTTTTATATCATCCTCCAGAGTAGTTATACGGTTTTTCAACTGGTTATTTTGTTCTGATAGGAAATTAATCGAACTCTGGATTTCAATATTTGTTTGTTTTAATTCACTGAGAGTATTAGTTATGTTTCTGAGTTCATATTTCTGTGAAGCTGAAAAGTCATTCATTAGCTGTCACATTTCTGCCATAAATCCATGAAGTGCTTTTGGTGAGTCGGCGCTAGACTCATATTCATTACATCTACGCGAGCGTAAGTTCACGTACCCGTCTTTAATCTCACTAGTGCCCTCCGATCCAGATATGGACATATTTAATTCAGGCTCATTGTGATTATACTTTTGTGCCATATTTTTTTATAATCAAACTAATAACTGAGGTAAATTAAAATAATTACTAGCGTTTCTTGTATTAAATCCGTGTGGAGAGCCCAGAAGTCGCCAAAGAGATCTAAAAATTCGGTAAAACAATGGCTGTATATCTTTTATCTGTCGCTTTTTCTATTCATAGAAACTCAGTACCGGGTCGGACCGTAGACTATCGTTAGTGTAATTATTATCACTTTGGATCTATCATTAATTGATTCGTCTCTCAGGTAAAAACTTAACTCGTAATTTAGAAATAAAAATTCTCTCTTCCGGCTGAGGATCGATCCCTGGACCTCGCGGTGTTTCGGCGACGCACCAGCTTTTGCAAGTGATATTATTTACTCCAGTACCTACTTCAAAACTTATGGTTATAAACTTTGAAATGAACTTTAACTAAATTTAATGAACACTTTTACTCTAAAGAGAAACCTATTTGAATTAATATTATTATTATAATATTATATAAAGTGTATGTACCGATTTATTATGATATTGTGCTGAGCTCCATTGAGAATAGTATGTTTTTTAAATCCCTATTATTATGTAAACAAATTGCGAATATTGCAAAATAAATAATTTTGAATAGGAGTTATATTATGAGAAGTACAGTAAGTAAAAGATTGCATAATACCATACATTGTAATATTATAGTTATAGCTTATGAAGTTACAATGATTCATATAATTTTTTAATGTTGCATTTGATTATATAATTAATTACACATTTTATTTTACAGAACTTGGAATGGTTTATGTTGAAGAAGCTTGTATTAACACATAATGATGTCCTTAAAAATGTGAAGGTTTTATGGCCTCAACACAGATTTTGCAGCATTGGTCTAGATGATGAAAAAGAAAAAGAAATTCAGAAAATACAAAGTAATGTGAGTTCCAGCCTAAACTGAAAAATAGCAATAATTTAAACTTATATGAACAACAATTAAAATAGATTATAATTCTACTTGTTCTAATGTCAAAATAAAAAATCATATATCTAGGTTCGTAAATAATGGAATTTTATAGGGTTCCTATACCTACTTACTCTTTAACAATATTTCTGATTGGCAAAAGCTTATTGTCACACTTTTGTTTTTTGTTCTTGGTGTATGTTAAGGATTTAATGAAAAATTGGTGCGTCCACCAGCAACCACTGGTCCAACAATCATATAATCAGTGGGTTGAAATTATTGTGTTATATGTAATTTGAAGCGTTAAGAAAATTTGACTTGAAGGTCATTTTAAAACATGCAAATGTGACACTAATGAGACAAGGAGTATAACCAATTTCCAATCAACACATTTATGACGGTATATTATAGTATGAAATAACTCACTTGTTCACTCGTTGAATTTACTTGTTCCTTTATTTCTTTCTATTGTTGGTTCAATATATAGTGAGTGTCCTTAATAACGGTGAGTTCAATATTTATTTCAACCTAGCTTAGACGAAGGCGCAAAACATGTTTTTGATGCATTTGTTTTCTTCTTTACTTTCAATTGTTCGTTGCACTAGTTGATGTTTACTAATTTTCAATTTATTTTCCTTCCTGATATCTAAAGGTTCTTTTCCCACTTTCTCGACAGTTTTATAAGTTGTTATTCCTCACTTTTAAGACCTTAATGTAATTTAATCAATTTAATTAACTAAAAAAATACGGAGCACTTTCAAAGTTGTACAATGTGTTTGACGTTGACAAGGAAGAGTGATCACAAAATTTTTCTCTGCACCATTGAGAACCTCGGACACGATATCCATATTGCTGAAATCATTAATTTGTGCGGCGTCCATCTTGGATATCAAATATGATCACAAAATCGTCCTCTGCACCCATGAGAAACTCGGACAAGATTTCCATAGTGCTGAAATCATAATTGTTTGCGGCAGCCCTCTTGGATTTGAAAAATGATCAAAAAATCGTTCTCTGCACCCCCGAGATCCTCGGACACGATATCCATATTGCTGAAATCATAATAATGCGCGGCGGCAATCTTGGATTTAAAAATAAACCCAAAATTGTTTTCTGCAAACTCGAGAACCACGGAGATTATATTAATATTATTGAAATCATAATTTTGTGCAGCGGCCATTTTTGATTACAAAAATTATCAAAAAATTGTTCTCTGCACCCTCGGGGCCTAGGATACGATACAAATATTGCTGAAATCATAATTTTGTGCGGCGGCGATCTTGGATATAAAAATGATCCCAAAATTGTTCTCACCACCCACGAGAACCTCGGACACGATATCCATATTATTGAAATCATAATTTTGTGACGCGGCCATCTTGGTTTTCAAAAATAATCCTAAAAATCGTTCTCTGCACCTTTGAGAACCTGGGACACGATATCAATATTGCTGAATTCATAGTTTAGTGCGGAAAGCATCTTGGATTTCAAAAATGATTACAGAATCGTTCTCTGCACCCACGAGAGTCTCAGATACGACACATATATTGTTGTTATCATAGTTTTGCGTGGCGGCCATCTAGGTTTTCAAAAATTATTACAAAATCGTTCTCTGCACCTTCGAAAACCTCGGACACGATATCCATATTGCTTAAATTATAATTTTGTGCGGCGGCCAGCTTGGATTTCAAAAATGATCCCAGAATCATTCTCTGCAACTTCGAGAACCTCGGATACGATACCTATAATGTTATTATCATAATTTTGAGCGGTGGCCACCTTCGTTTTCAAAAATGATCCCAAAATCGATCTCTGCACCCTCAAGAAACTCGGACACGATATCCATATTGCTGAAATCATTAATTTGTGCGGCGGCCATCTTGGATTTCAAATATGATCACAAAATCGTCCTCTGCACCCTCGAGAACCTTGGACACGATATCCATTTTGCTGAAAACATAATTGTCTGCGGCAAACCCCTTGGATTTCAAAAATGATCCCAAAATCGTTCTTTGCACCCTAGATAACCACGGACACGATATCCATAATGCTGAAAAAGTATTTGTGTATGGCAAACATCTTGGATTTCAAAAATTATCACAGAATTGTTCTCTGCACCCTCGAGAACCTCGGACACGATATTCATATTGCTGAAATCATAATTTTGTGCGGAGGTCATCTTGGATTTCAAAAATTATCACAGAATTGTTCTCACCACCCACGAGAACCTCGGACACGATATCCATATTATTGAAATCATAATTTTGTGACGCGGCCATCTTGGTTTTCAAAAATAATCCTAAAAATCGTTCTCTGCACCTTCGAGAACCTCGGATACGATATCCATAATGCTGTAAACATAATTGTGTGCGGCAGCCCTCTTGGATATCAAAAATGATCTCGGAATTGTTCTCTGCACCCTCGAGAAAGTCGGACACGATATCCACATTGCTGAAATCATTATTTTGTGCGGCGGCCATCTTGGATTTCAAATATGATCACGAAATCGTTCTCTTCACCCTCGAGAACCTCGGACACGATATCTATATTTCTAAAATCATAATTTTGCGCGGCGGCCATCTCGGATTAAAAAATGATCCCATAATTGTTCTCTGCGCCCTCGAGAACCTCGGACACGATATCCATATTGCTTAAATCATAGTTTTGTGCGGAAACCATCTTTTATTTCAAAAATGATTACAGAATCGTTCTTTGCACCCACGAGAGCCTCGGATACGATACCCATATTGTTGTTATCATAGTTTTGCGTGGCGGCCATCTAGGTTTTCAAAAATGATAACAAAATCGTTCTCTGCACCTTCGAGAACCTTGGACAATATATCCATATTGCTTAAATTATAATTTTGTGCGGCGGCCATCTTGGATTTCAAAAATTATCCCAGAATCATTCTCTGCACCTTCGAGAACCTCGGATACGATACCAATAATGTTGTTATCATAATTTTGTGCGATGGCCATCTTCGTTTTCAAAAATTATCCCAAAATCGTTCTCTGCACCCTCGTGAACCTCGGACACGTTATCCATATTGCTGAAATCATAGTTTTGTGCGGCGGCCATCTTGGATTTCAAAAATGATTACAGAATCGTTCTCTGCACCCTCGAGAACCTTTGACACGATATCCATAATGCTGAAAACATAATTGTGCGCGGCAGACCTCTTGGATTTCAAAAATGATCACAGAAATGTTCTCTGCACACTCGAGAACCTCGGACACGATATCCATATTGCTGAAATCATTATTTTGTGCGGCAGCCATCTTGGATTTCAAATATGATCACAAAATCGTTCTCTGCACCCTCGAGAACCTTGGACACAATATCCATTTTGCTGAAAACATAATTTTCTGCGGCAGCCCCCTTGGATTTCAAAAATGATCACAGAATTGTTCTCTGCACCCTCGAGAACCTCGGACACGATATCCATAGTGCTGAAATCACTATTTTGTGCGGTGGCCATCATGGATTTCAAAAATGATCACAGAATTGTTCTCTATTCCTTCGAAAACCTCGGACACGATATCCATATTTCTGAAATCATAGTTTTGTGCTGCGGCCATCTTGGATTTCAAATATGATCACAAAATCGTTCTTTGCACCCTCGAGAACCTCGGACACGAAATCCATATTGCTGTAAGCATAATTGTGTGCGGCAGCCCTCTTGGATTTCAAAAGTAATCACAGAATTCTTCTATGCACCTTCGAGAACCTCGGACACGATATCCATATTGCTTAAATTATAATTTTGTGCGGCGGCCATCTCGGATTTTAAATATGATCACAAAATCGTTCTCTGCACCCTCTAGAACCTTGGACACGATATCCATATTGCTGAAATCATAATTTTGTGCGGCAGCACTCTTGGATTTCAAAAATGATCACAGAATTCTTCTCTGCACCCTCGAGAACCTCGGACACGATATCCATATTGCTTAAATCATAGTTTTGTGCGGAAACCATCTTTTATTTCAAAAATGATTACAGAATCGTTCTTTGCACCCACGAGAGCCTCGGATACGATACCAATAATGTTGTTATCATAATTTTGTGCGATGGCCATCTTCGTTTTCAAAAATTATCCCAAAATCGTTCTCTGCACCCTCGTGAACCTCGGACACGTTATCCATATTGCTGAAATCATAGTTTTGTGTGGCGGCCATCTTGGATTTCAAAAATGATTACAGAATCGTTCTCTGCACGCTCGAGAACCTTTGACACGATATCCATAATGCTGAAAACATAATTGTGCGCGGCAGCCCTCATGGATTTCAAAAATGATCACAGAAATGTTCTCTGCACACTCGTGAACCTCGGACACGATATCCATATTGCTGAAATCATTATTTTGTGCGGCAGCCATCTTGGATTTCAAATATGATCACAAAATCGTTCTCTGCACCCTCGAGAACCTTGGACACGATATCCATTTTGCTGAAAACATAATTTTCTGCGGCATCCCCCTTGGATTTCAAAAATGATCACAGAATTGTTCTCTGCACCCTCGAGAACCTCGGACACGATATCCGTAGTGCTGAAATCACAATTTTGTGCGGTGGCCATCATGGATTTCAAAAATGATCACAGAATTGTTCTCTGTTCCTTCGAAAACCTCGGACACGATATCCATATTTCTGAAATCATAGTTTTGTGCTGCGGCCATCTTGGATTTCAAATATGATCACAAAATTGTTCTTTGCACCCTCGAGAACCTCGGACACGAAATCCATATTGCTGTAAGCATAATTGTGTGCGGCAGCCCTCTTGGATTTCAAAAGTAATCACAGAATTCTTCTATGCACCTTCGAGAACCTCGGACACGATATCCATATTGCTGAAATCATAATTTTGTCCGGCAGCACTCTTGGATTTCAAAAATGATCACAGAATTCTTCTATGCACCTTCGAGAACCTCGGACACGATATCCATATTGCTTAAATTATAATTTTGTGCGGCGGCCATCTCGGATTTTAAATATGATCACAAAATCGTTCTCTGCACCCTCGAGAACCTTGGACACGATATCCATATTGCTGAATTCATAGTTTTGTGCGGCAGCACTCTTGGATTTTAAAAATGATCACAGAATTCTTCTATGCACCTTCGAGAACCTCGGACACGATATCCATATTGCTTAAATTATAATTGTGCGCGGCAGCCCTCTTGGATTTCAAAAATGATCACAGATATGTTCTCTGAACCCTCGAGAACCTCGGACACGATATCCATATTGCTGAAATCATTATTTTGTGCGGCAGCCATCTTGGACTTCAAATATGATCACAAAATCGTTCTCTGCACCCTCGAGAACCTTGGACACGATATCCATTTTGCTGAAAACATAATTGTCTGCGGCAGCCCCCTTGGATTTCAAAAATGATCAGAGAATTGTTCTCTGCACCCTCGAGAACCTCGGACACGATATCCATAGTGCTGAAATCATTATTTTGTGCGGTGGCCATCATGGATTTCAAAAATGATCACAGAATTGTTCTCTGTTCCTTCGAAAACCTCGGACACGAAATCCATATTGCTGAAATCATAATTTTGTGCGGCGGCCATCTTGGATTTCAAATATGATCACAAAATCGTTCTTTGCACCCTCGAGAACCTCGGACACGTTATCCATATTGCTGAAATCATAGTTTTGTGCGGCGGCCATCTTGGATATCAAAAATGATTACAGAATCGTTCTCTGCACCCTCGAGAACCTTTGACACGATATCCATAATGCTGAAAACATAATTGTGCGCGGCAGCCCTCTTGGATTTCAAAAATGATCACAGAAATGTTCTCTGCACCCTCGAGAACCTCGGACACGATATCCATATTGCTGAAATCATTATTTTGTGCGGCAGCCATCTTGGATTTCAAATATGATCACAAAATCGTTCTCTGCACCCTCGAGAACCTTGGACACGATATCCATTTTGCTGAAAACATAATTTTCTGCGGCAGCCCCCTTGGATTTCAAAAATGATCACAGAATTGTTCTCTGCACCCTCGAGAACCTCGGACACGATATCCATAGTGCTGAAATCATTATTTTGTGCGGTTGCCATCATGGATTTCAAAAATGATCACAGAATTGTTCTCTGTTCCTTCGAATACCTCGGACAGGATATCCATATTTCTGAAATCATAGTTTTGTGCGGCGGCCATCTTGGATTTCAAATATGATCACAAAATCGTTCTTTGCACCCTCGAGAACATCGGACACGAAATCCATATTGCTGTAAGCATAATTGTGTGCGGCAGCCCTCTTGGATTTCAAAAGTAATCACAGAATTCTTCTATGCACCTTCGAGAACCTCGGACACGATATCCATATTGCTTAAATTATAATTTTGTGCGGCGGCCAACTCGGATTTTAAATATGATCACAAAATCGTTCTTTGCACCCTCGAGAATCTCGGACACGAAATCCATATTGCTGAAATCATAATTTTGTGCGGCAGCACTCTTGGATTTCAAAAATGATCACAGAATTCTTCTTGCACCTTCGAGAACCTCGGACACGATATCCATATTGCTTAAATTATAATTTTGTGCGGCGGCCATCTTGGATTTCAAAAATGATTACAGAATCGTTCTCTGCACCCTCGAGAACCTTTGACACGATATCCATAATGCTGAAAACATAATTGTGCGCGGCAGCCCTCTTGGATTTCAAAAATGATCACAGAAATGTTCTCTGCACCCTCGAGAACCTCGGACACGATATCCACATTGCTGAAATCATTATTTTGTGCGGCAGCCATC